>NC_142933.1:45501114-45521114 GCF_046866305.1 Octopus bimaculoides | reverse complement strand
TATCCACCTTATAATGATAATAATAATAATAATAATAATAATTGGTAATGATGATAAAAATAATAAGGATAATGATGATAATAATAATCCTTTCTGCTATAGACACAAGGCCTGAAATTTAGTGGAGGGGACAATCTATTACACTGACCCCATTACACATCTGATACTTATTTTTATCATCCCTGAAAGGATGAAAGGCAAAGTTGACCTCGGCAGATTTTGAACTCAGAATGTAAGGCTGGATGATGATGATGATGATGATGATGATGATAATAATAATAATGGTATAAAAGATGGGCTACAACAAATATTCTGCTTAATACCCCAGATTTGCTTGTCAGTTGTTTGACCTTAACCAGTTGAGCATGTCCCTTGGTGGCAGACGATATGTGCATCTCTGATCATGAGCAGCAGTAATGGAGGAGCATCATAGCCATGTGTTGAGAGAAATTATTTGGGGTTTGAATAATGCACTTTTGGAAACATGGGTGTTTTGCTCAACATCCTTAAACAAACCATATTCAGGGACCTTTTGAGCAGGTTGGGCTACTCGGCCTGAAGAAAATTCTAACTGGGCCCCACCTGTGAGGTCATGTGCTGTTTATCTTGATATGAAATCACCATGTCGTGCACATATGGCTGTGATACATGTGCCTGGTGTACCCTTATCAGACGGGTAGTCATGATGGGTATAATGGGCTTCGTATATTTTACCCCAGTGTCCCTTTGACGGCATGCACTGCTCTCTCACTCAATAATGATAATAATCTTGTTATAAAAGATGGGTTACAACAAATATTCTGCTCAATACCACAGATTTGCTTGTCAGTTGTTTGACCTTAACCAGTTGAGCATGTCCCTCATTCAGGGACCTTTTGAGTTGGATGGGTTACTCAACCTGAAGACAATTCTAATTGGACCCCACCTGCAAGGTCATGCACTGTTTAACTTGATATAAGGTTTCTATGCCATGCACATATGATTGTGATGCATGTGCTTGGTGTCTCCTTATCAGACGGGTAGTCATGATGAGTATGCTGGAGTTTGTACCCCAGTGTCACTTTGATGGCATGACTGCTCTCTCACTCAATAATAATAATAATAATAATGATGATAATAATAATAACAATTTCTCACATTGGCACAAAGCCTATAATTTGAGGGGATGGTCAGTCAATTACATCAACCCCCAGAAATATGAAAGGCACAGGTGGCAATGGTAGGATTTGATCTCAGAATGCAAAAAGCAGATACAAATAACACTAGGCATTTTTTCTGACTTCAAACAATTCTGTCAGCTCACTGCCTTAATGACTGTTTCTAACTTAGGTACAAGGTCATCAATATTGAGAAGACGCTTTTAGTCAGTACTACCAATCACAATACATTGTTGGTATTATATTTTGTCAAATCTGGAGGGATGAAAGCCAAAGTTAAACTCAACAAGATTTGAACTACTATTTTTGATTTACCCTATGGTTCATATTCATGTGTATTTACTAATCATATCAAAGTGGACATATATTCATTCTAATTTCATTTTTTTTTTTCTTTATTTCAAACTTTCTAAAAATGATTTTAAAAGCAAAATTTTAAGTAAGTTTCAAAATGTTATTTTTTAAAAAATATTTGTAAGTAAATATACTTTTTTTCTTAAATTAGAAACGTTTTTTCACTTTCTCACTCAATAAATTGTTTTTCTTTTGTTCTTTCAGGTAAGTTGTGAACATTTTTGCTGGTAAGGAAAACTGCCTTTTTTGTATGTTATTTTTATATTATTTGTATTATAGTATATCTATTTTCTAAGTCTCTTATAAATTTATTTGTTTGAGATGTATTATATATATTTTTTATGAATACCAGGCATTTATTTACATAAAACTTATAGTCTAGAAATGTTTATGCAAAATTTTTTTTTGACATTTAATTTCTGTGTGACCAAATATCTGATGTAAGCCAAAGAACTGAAATCATATTTTGATGTCATACATTTTGGGGAAGAATAATAAAGCTTTCCAACAGACCCATCATTGGTTCACTGCCTTTCATTTAATGATAGTAGATAGGGAGTGTCAGTAAAACTGTGGCAGAATCAGTACTGCAAGGGTGTTTTGTTTGAAAATACTGACTTACCAGTTTGCTCATTGACTTGTACATTTTACAATAATATTTCACTCACAATCTTTTAGTCAACAGAAAATATTTCAATGGATGTTTATGTTGTTTGATTCCAAAAGTATATTTTACCTCTGGTTTTGTTATTTCAGGTAAGGACAAAAAGTTATCAGAAATTACTATACACACACACACACACAATGGGTTTCTCTCTCTTTTGCAATAAAATAAAGACTAGGCGCAGGAGTGGCTGTGTGGTAAGTAGCTTGCTTACCAACCACATGGTTCTGGGTTCAGTCCCACTGTGTGGCACTTTGGGCAAGTGTCTTCTACTATAGTCTCGGGCCGACCAAAGCCTTGTGAGTGGATTTGGTAGACGGAAACTGAAAGAAGCCCGTCGTATATATGTATATATATGTGTATGTGTGTTTGTGTATATGTTTGTGTCTGTGTTTGTGCCTCCAGCATCGCTTGACAACCGATGCTGGTGTGTTTACGTCTCCGTAACTTAGCAGTTCGGCAAAAGATACCGATAGAATAAGTACTAGGCTTCCAAAGAATAAGTCCTGGGGTCGATTTGCTTGACTAAAAGGCAGTGCTCCAGCATGGCCTCAGTCAAATGACTGAAACAAGTAAAAGAGTAAAAGAGTACTAGTTAACAACAAAATGACAAATTTATTTTGTCACTTTGGGCTCTAGGCTCAGATTGACCAAAGCCCTTTGAGTGGATCTGGTTGATGGAAACTGAAATAAGCCTGTTGTGTGTGTGTGTGTGTGTGTGTGTGTGTGTGTGTGTGTGTGTATGTGTGTGTGTGTGTGTGTGTGTTTGTTTGTCGCCCACCACTGTTTGATAACCAGTGTTGGCTTGTTTATGCCCCTGTAATTAGCAGTTTAGCAAAGAGACTGACTGAATAAGTATCAAGCTTAACCCTTTTATTACCATATTTCTGCTGAGATGGTCTGTGCTTCTTTCAATTAATTTTACATATAACAAAGAATTTAGTAAAATAACTTAGTTATCATTCAGCTAGTGTTAGGAAAATGAATTGTGACTAAGGTTTGGTGTAAGATTTTAATTTAGAACTTTTGAAAACAAGACGTTTGTACTACAGAGCCTGAGGCGGTTTCAGGCAGGTTGATACCAAAAGGGTTAAAAACAGAAAAAAGTACTGGGTTCAATTCTTTTGGCTAATAATTCTTCAAGGAGGTGCCCCAGCATGGGTATATTCTAATTATTGAAACAACTAAAAGATAGAAGATATATATTTTTCTTCAACTCTTGGTATTTGAGATTGTGTGTATAAGAATGTGAGAAAATGTGTATGTATGTAAATGGGTATTATTGTGTATGTCGACCTGTATACGCGTGTGTGTGTGTTCATGTGTCTACATGTAAATGTGTATTTTATCAAGAAGTGTACTCCAAGAAGTGCTTTAACCCATTAGCATTTAAACTGGCCATATCCAGCCAAAATATTCTTTTTGTTTTATGTCTAAGCCAGTCAGATCTGGTGTTTTATACCTCCCCTACAATGTCAGTCTAAAATATAAACAGTCACATCATAGAAATCTTGAAGCTATGAGATAATGCATCATTAATTCAAAGCAATGTGAATAAATAAGCATTATGTCTGAGAGAGTAATCTGAATGCTAAAGGGTCAAAACTTTGGGCAGACTTACACTGTTTCAATGTGATAGATGTGAGTTTGAGTCTTTCATTCTTTCTAAAAGAGTCTCAGTTTGTCTATGATATTTTGTTTTCACTGATTATGCATATGGAAAACTACTTACAATCAAAGCATCCTGACATTATTCATAGATGTGTATTTCTGCATGTGTGTGTAGATAGACTTAGTCAAGTGATCCTTGTAATCTGCAATAATACAAAAAAAAAAAAAGATCTCAATGTTACAAACAAAAGGAAGGATACTTATTGTTTATTGTCTTTTGTTTTCTCAGAACAGCTGAGTCATAACATCTGGCAATATTGAAGGAAGCCGATAAATATCAAATTTGTGTATATTTGTGCGTGCGTGTGTGTGTGCGTGTGCGTGTGTGTGTGTGTGTGTGTGTGTGTGTGTGTGTGATTGTCTTATCATCCACTTTCCCATGTTTGTATGGGTCAGATGGAACTTACAGAGATAGATTTTCTTCGGCCAGAAAAACAAGAACAAAAGAAATCAAAATGAAAGCAAAACATCCAGACAGAATTGGCAATGGCAGTTGTTGTAACTTGACAGTAGAAGTCTTTAAGAAAGGAGATTTGATTAAGTCTTTACCTATTTCCAATGTTTTAGACCAGAGAAATTCAATTTACATGTCTTAGAAAAGCTGTTACACACACACTCACCCCCACCACACAATTTACATACACACGCGCACACACTTTATAAGCTAGGTGAAAACCTCATAATGTGCCTTTAAGAGCTCTTATCCCATTATTTGGCCACCACATGATATCCTACAGTGGGGTATACCTAGAGCTGGATATACACGTGGCACTCCTCTTCACCTAAGAATAATACAAGAATAATATACCCTGAGGATGGAGGATAACAGGCTTTAATAGTAGATCACAACATTTGTTCCCAACAGGAATTAATTGTATTCCATCTAATAAAGAACCCCACATGGCTGTTGCTGAACAGTATTCAACTGTATAATAATTATAAAGAAAATTCTATAATGGTATTTTGATATAATCTCAGCAACTTAAATCCAGTGTGCAGTGCAGAAACAAATGTTGTATTCTACTATTAAAGCTTGATATCCTCCATCTTGATGTTTATATTTTCCTTATATATATATATTTTTATGCATATATATATTCTTTTACTTGTTTCAGTCATTTGACTATGGCCATGCTGGAGCACTGCTTTATATATATATATATATATATATATATTGCTAGAAAGGACAACAAAAGAAAAGAAGAGACCTCGATATTATGTAAATAGAGGAATTTATCTGCAAAAATATGTGACACTTATTCGGTAGCCATGATAAAACTCCAAGTTTCAGATGCCGGTCATTTAACGGTCATTTTTCACAGGAATTTTCAATGGCTGGATAACTGAAGAGATGGTGGCGTGGGTTCCCACCCCGGCATCCGAAACTCGGAGTTTTATCATGGCTATTTTTACAGATATATATATATGTATATATATATATATATATATATATATATATATATAAAGCTTAAGAAACTGATAGTCTGCTATTCACATAACAGTAGTAGTCCTTCGAAGCTGATAGTATATAATCATGGTTTCAATTCAGGAGATATTGGCATGCTTGGCTACACCAGTGTCCTGTCCTGTCACTGGATGTGCATGGTTTACCGCAGATATCTCTGGTGGTATAAGTTTAAGATTATAGTAGTATTGTCTATAACTTGTCCGGATTCCAGAGCCATATAAGAGAGCAGGTACAACAATTGCCATATATGCTATAAGTTTACTTGTTTGTTTGAAATCATGACCTTCATATACACATCTTCTCAGATGTCCAAGGGTTACATTGGTACATTTTATTCAATATTTGATTTCCTTAGCAATATCAGTATCTTTATAGATGTTTGCTCAGATATTGCAAGTGCCATCTGTCCATGTACCTGAATGACCAGACAAATTTATTGTTTCTTGGGTGGCTGTTGATGTAACAGCATAAAATTGTGTGTGTGTGTGTGTGTGTGTGTGTGTGTGTGTGCATGCATGCACATGTAAGTACGTATGTATTTAAAACAAATCAAGACTCATTGACTAGAGGCTTACTGATAATTGTTTTAGTTCAATATTTATTGTAGAAGTAATTTAGCTAATTAATTGTGTGTGTATGTGTGTGTGTGTGTGTACAACCTGTTTACGTTGGTCATATCTACAATCATGTTAAAAGCTTGCTTCCCAATCACTAGGTTTCAGGTTAAGTCCTGCTGTGTGGCACCTTGGACAAGTGTCTTCTGCCAAAACACTCCATGCTAACCAATGCCTTGTAAATGGATCTAGTAAATAGAAGCTGAAAGAATTTTGTCTTATGAGTATATGTGTGTGTGTAGGATTTTGTCTGATTTTGTGTATGTGTGTGTGTGTATGATTTTGTGTGTGCGTGTCTGTCTCCATCACCACTTGACAACCAGTATTAGTTTGTTTACATCACTGTAATTTAGCAATTTGGTAAAAGTGACTAATAGAATAACTACAAAACTGTTTTAAAAAAAGACACATAAGTCCTGGGGTCAATTAGTTTGACGAAAACTCTTCAGGGTGGTACCCCAGCTTGGCCAAGTAAAAGATAAAAAGTAGTTGAGATGTGTACCTCTCTATCACTAGAAAAAGTAGTAACATTTATTGCTTCACGGAAATAGACAGATGATATTCTTGTGTCCATTATTGAAGTAGTATTTGAGTTATATTAAATATATCCAGTTTTATTGGATTGCTTTCTCTGTGTTAATTACTTTGAACTATTTAAAATCAATTTTTCTCTCAGCTACTGAGAATCATCACAGTAATGGAAATATAAACCAAAACTATAAAATAAATGAATACAGAATTAACTGAGGTCAACAGAAAATTAAGCTGTCACAAACGTTTTCTAGTTTTCAAATGGAAAAAAAAATGGAGAAAAAGACCCCTTTGAATGAACCAAAATAAAAGAAAAAAACCTTCAAAAGAACAAAAAGAAAAAATAGAATGAAAACAAAGCATCCAAAAAGAATCGGCAATGGCAGTAGTTGTGGTTTGACAGTAGAACTCTTTAATAAAGGAGATTTGATTAAATCTTTACCTATTTCCAGTATTTGAGACTAGAGAAAGTCAATTTGTATATTAGGAAAGCTGTTAGTTGTAAATCCCATTTAGAGGACAAAAGTTGGTTTAATCAGCTTTGGCTGTTGTATTTATTATTGCTAAGAGAGGAGTAGCTAGAGACTTAATCTAAGTTTCCTACTTCTGTGATTTATATTTGTCTGTGACTTTATTATGTTTTCATATTGCCCCATCATCATCCTCATCCTCCTCCTCCTCATCATCATTGTCATTGTCATCATCATCACCATCACCACCACTTATAGCTCTACCTTCACCATTTTTTTAACCCTTTAGCATTTAAACTGGCCATATCTGGCCAAAATATTCTACCTGCTTTATGTTCAAACTGACCTGGTCTGACCTCTCACACCAACCCTACAATATCACTCTAAAAATTAACAGCTGCCTCATCCAAAATCTCAAAGCTACAAAATAATGCATAATTAATTCAAAATGGTGAGAATAGATAAGCATTTCATTCGACAGAACAATGTGAATGCTAAGGGGTTAATATATATATATGCTAACTGACTGTCTGGCTTCTTTTTACATGTCTTGTTTTGCAGTTCTTTTATTCTAGTATTCTTTTACTTGTTTCAGTTATTTGACTGCGACAATGCTGGAGCACCACCTTGAAGGGTTTTAGTCAAACAAATTGACCCCAGGACTTATTTTTAAAGCCTAGTACTTATTCTATCAGTTTCCTTTGCTGAACTGCTAAGTTACAGAGATCTAAATGCACCAATTGTCTAGCAATGATGGTGGGGGGACAAGCACAGACAAAAAGACACCCCCTACACACACACAATGGGTTTCTGTCTCTCTCTCATACACACACACACAATGGGTTTCCTTCAGTTTCCATCTACCAAATCCACTCACAAAGCTTTGGTTGGCTTGAGGCTATAGGTGAAGACATTTGCCCAAGGTGTCATGCTATAGTACTGAACCTAGAACCATGTAGTTGGGAAGCAAGTGTCTTAGCACACAGCCACCAAGTTTTCTCAAGTCTGATCAAACTCTTTACAACATCCATTTTCTTTCACAAAGCTCACAGTCTTTCTGCTCTCTGATTAGAAAACCTTTTTGTTTGTTGTTCATTTGTTAGCCATGGCTTCAAGTGCACTTTTTTTAAAATCCTGGGCCTCATGGTATGATATTGTCATTGCTCACACTTGTTAGTCACCTGTATAACAGAATTTAACTCTTAACTACAAGTGGGCCACCAGGCTTTCAGCTGCCAATGATGTCAACTACTCCTATGTATTTTGATCAAACTTTCACCACTCCTTTGTTTAATCTGCATCATTGACCACACAGCACTGTTGACTTTCTAACTGTATTCTATGCAAGACCATTCAATGCTGTTGCCTATTTGTAATTCCTGTTGTCGCTTTGTGCCATTGTTATAACCATGCACACTGGCCTTTGTCCTTGCTATTTGTCATATTCTGCAGTGACAGTTAGCTCATTATCATTTAGAACTTCCCATGGGTATCTTCTGATCATGAACAGTGTGGTTACTACAAGAACTATATTGAACAATAGGGGCTTGAACACAGTAACTTTACATTTATTCCTTGAATGAATTCTTCACTCATTAATCCATTAATGAGCTCAGTGAGGAGCCCCTTAATGGAATAACTAATTATTGTTATGTTATGTTATTTTCTTGTTAAAATATTTACATATTTCAAATTATGAAACAATGTCAACTCGTGAATAGATAACCCCTACTTTTTGACTAGCAAATTTAAACAATATATTTGTATTACTATTTTAATTGGAGGATTTAAATGACACGTACTTAAAAAAGTGCAAAAATGAATATGAAGCAGAAATATATAGAGATTATAGCTGAGAAAATGCTGTGATTATTGGCTAATATAATGTATAGAATGATTGGAGAATATTCGTAAATACTGAGAAAATGTATAATGCTGAAGAAATATCAGATTTGTTAGAGGGTTTTACCTAGAGGAAATATTGGAACTGAATAGAATATTAATGAGAAAACTATACGTCATGTAGCAAAACTAACAGAAATATTGGAAGAACTTTATATATTACATAACAAAATTAACAGAAATATGGATAGCTTGCAAAACTTATCTTGGACTCTTTTCTCTTTGGTGATAGCTTTTATTCAAACTTGTAAGACTGCAATCTTTGAAAAAAGCCACATATTATCTCATTATATTTGTGACTGGGTATGAAAATCATTTTGTGGGTGGGCTGGGTATGGTGAATGGTAGCAACAATCTCAGTATTTTCTTTGCATTCATCTGTTATCTACAACATACACTTGTGTTGAATACTTTGGTAGGCTCATCACATATCCTTTTAATTATAGGATATTTAGGGTATTGTTTCATAATTATCCCCTTTGAAACCATGCAATTTTGGGTTCAGTTCCACGGTGTGGCACCTTGGTCAAATGTCTTCTACTAAAGCCTGGACCTGACCAATGCCTCATGAGTGAATTTGGTGGGCAGAAACTGCATGTATGTATATTTGTGTTGTGTTTGCCTCCCACGAATGTTTGACAACTGGTGTTGGTTCATTTAAGTCCTCAAAACTTAACAGCTTGGCAAAAAAGGTCGATAGAATAATACCAAACTTCAAAAAAAAAAAATGTACTGGGGTCATTTGTTCAGCTTTAACTATTAAGGCAGTGCTCCAGCACAGCCACAATCCAACAACTGAAACAAGTGAGGGGTCACTGCTCCTCAATGTGGATCTTGGGACTTACACCCTCTTCTACCCTTAAAATACAAGTAGGACTCAGAATATTTTTTTGTTCATTGTTCTCTGTTATAGTCTCTTGTCTAAAAAAAAAAACTCCTGGGAGACATCAGTTTCTTGAATTGACTTCAAAACATGACTAGATTACATATATTTTTATTGGCTTCTGGTCATTGACTGGCAAAGTTGACTTTGAAGCTAAAGCTTTTAACTTAAACTTTAACTTTAGGTCATCTTATGCTGCTCAGTGCGTTGGGTAACAAGCTTCCCCCACTGGGTTCACATCCATTTCATGTCATGCTGATTGTCTTCAGGTCAGTTTCAAATGTGTTCCACCTAGTGATCTTTGGCCTAACCCTTTTATGTATGCTGAAGGGAGGTACCTAAGTCAGGACTTTTTTTGTGTGTTGTTGACTGACTCTACTGAGAATGTGGCCAGCCAGATGGAATTGGTGCTCTGCTACAATTTCTTGCAGTTGTTGTGACCTTACTCTACTCAGAATCTCCTCATTTGTGACATGATCCTGCCAGCTGACCTTCAGCACTAAACTAAAGCAATAAACTTGATAACTTATAGCTTCAAATCTTATTTAAGGTTTTAACCCACTTCTCTGCCCTTCAGAAGATCACTATGAAAGCAGCACCATGAAGCCAAAATAAATTTTGAGTGAAACTGTTTGGTAGAAAACAACAAATATTATTCACTAGTTGTCTGAAAACATGTCTGAATGCTGTATGAGGTGCAGTGTTGGAGTAAAGCATTATTTGCAGTAGTTTGTAATGAAAGAACATGTCTAGATTACAGATGTATGAGAGATGTAGTTGTAAAGTGAGTTAGTGTGAGTTGTAAGTGTAAATGTTAGTGAAATGTCAAAATGGAGACATCAATAAAATGTAAGAATTATTCTTCATAACAAACATTGAACACTGTTTGTAAAAGCTATTTGTCCACTAAGATGTACAAATAACATACATAGATGCATGCATGCATGCATACATACATAAACATACAACTTATATACATGCCTACATATGTATACATATATGCATTCATACAAGCGTGTGTGTGTATGTAATGTATGTATGAATATATATATATATATATATATATATATATATATATATATATATATATATATATATATATATGTATGTATGCATATATATAAAATATTGTATAGGAGTCTATACATGGAGATGGGACCATCATGTGGATTCCTTACATGCTAGAGAGGGCAGTCAAAATCCAAACTGCGAAAGAGATATTCTTACATTGCATGTTCTTGTAGAACACTTGAATGAATAAAAATCTCAGTTAACCCTATACCCATGAATTTCACCATTAATGATCAAATAAATCAATTAGTCAATCAATTGATTAATTAACCATTCATGGCTCGTTAGTAAGGTCGCTGGAAAATGCATAATTATGAAACTATAATACATACCAAAAATACAAAGTAAACATATGTGCACTTAAGTTCTATCTTTATACATCAAGAATTCAGATCAAATGCCCCCCAATCAATGTGCAGAGTTAGAGTAGTACAGTAGTGAATAAATTCACCATATATTATCCAACTAAAAATCTAAATATTTAACTATGTAAATACAGGGTAAAAATTATTAAACTGACAATTAATGCCAGTATTATCCTGTATTTATATAGTTATATATATATATATATATATATATATATATATATATTTGTAAAAATATGTGACACTTATTCAGTAGCCATGATAAAACTCCGAGTTTCAAATGCTGGAGTGGGAGCCCACGCCAACATCTCTTCAGTTGGTGTGGTTCCCACCCCGGCATCCAAAACTCGGAGTTTTATCATGGCTACTGAATAAGTGTCACATATTTTTACAGATAAATTCCTCTATTTGCATAATATCGAGGTCTCTTTCTTTCTTTTGTTGTCCTTCCTATCAATATTTATTTATATATATATATATATATATATATATTTACAACCAAAAGCACATATATATAGGTATATATGTTTGATAAACAGACTGGAATATATTTAGGCACTTAAACCACTCTGCGATCACTTTGACACTTGACACGTACACTCTGTACCTATTCAGGCAACACCAATTTGATGGAGGGAGCGAGCTAATGTATGGCACATACATTTGATTACTATAAACAAATCATTTGTGTAGATCATTTGACAAAAGCTGAACACTCACACATCATTTTCAATAGGAGGGTCCATCACATATATATATGAGGCGTGTTCAAAAAGTATCTAACTTTATTTTTCCTGTTGAAACTAATGCTATGTGGGTAAAATCCTTTGGGTGAGAGGTGACACCACCCATCCTGTGCAAGTGGGAATCTCTCTCAATAAACTCCATCTGATCCATGCAGGCATGGAAAAGTGGATGTTAAAATGAATGAAATGATATCTTTTATCTTTTACTTGTTTCACTCATTAGACTGTGGCCATGCTTGTGCACTGCCTTGAAGAACTTTTAGTCGAATTTATCTACCCCAATACCTTTTTAAGCCTGATACTTATTCTATCAATCTCTCTTGCCAAACTGCTAAGTTACGGGTACATAAACACACCAACACTAGTTGACAAATGGTGATGGGGGGATAAACACACACACACACACACACACACACACACACACACACACACACACACAGATATATATGTATACATTTATATGATAGCTTTGGTTGGCCTGAGGCTATAGTAGAAGATAGTTGCCTAAGGTGCCACACAGTGGGACTGAACCTGGAACCATCACACAGCCAATGACGATGAGGGTATATGCACACCCAGTTGTAACCATAGTAAAGGACATATGATATAATTATACCTTTTGAGCCTTAAGCATAATCAGTGTTATAATGATGGTTTCTCTCTTTCTCATCCCTCTCTTTCACCTTCTCTCTCTCTCTCTAACACACACACACACACATATACACACATACACATATCTGCATTTGTGAAATTATATTTTGATGAGCTGTTGTTAAACTTCATTTTTTTTAAAATTTCAAATCTCAGGGAGACGCCTTTACTTTTTATTCCTTCAGGGTAAATAAAACAAAGACGATCTTTCGTTGGTTATATACCTCTTTATCCCTCCAGAAATGTTCTTTTCTGAAAACCAAATGGATCAATGCTTAATCTTATGTTGCTAATAGAATTGATAAAAAACAAGGAAAAGCACCCTTAGAAAAAAAAAAAATGGATCTATTAGAGGAAGCTATATGTACATACACACAAGCATGCACACATACACACACTTACACATACATATACATACATAAACATAAAGAAGAAAACAGTTTCATACATATTAGATTAATTATGTTTATTCTAAACCTCGTTATTGGAAATCCCTTTTATTTCCTTTTTTCCTTTTTTCCTCATTCATTTTTTTTTTCTATGATTCTTTCTTGTTAGCAACATAATACCGAAAAGGACTTCCCTCAGAATATAAAAAAAAAAAATATTTTCCCAGAACAACACATGATTCCAGCAAAGTTTTAGCTAGTGTTTAGTTGAATAACTCATATACAAACAATACATGTTCAGCTTCCTCTGTCACATATGGCTTCTATTTCTAACTCAATTTTTCGCTCTCTTCCTTTCATTTATTTTCGGTTTTTGTTTTACCATTTCTCAGCTGTCTTTTGTTTCCACTTGCACTTCTTTTCTTTTCAGACCACTCTTTCTTTCTTTCTTTCTTTCTTTCTTTCTTTCTTTCTTTCTTTCTTTCTTTCTTTCTTTCTTTCTTTCTTTCTTTCTTTCTTTCTTTCTTTCTTTCTTTCTTTCTTTCTTTCTTTCTTTCTTTCTTTCTTTCCCCTCTCTCACTTTATATATATTCATTTTGCATGTTTCAGTCATTTGACTGCAGCCCTGCTGGAGCACCGCATTGAAGGGTTTTAGTCAAGCAAATCAACCCCCCAAGACTTATTTCTTAAGCCTAGTACTTATTATATCGGTCTCTTTTACTGAACCACTAAGCTATGGGAACATAAATGCACCAACATCGGTTGTCAAGCAGTGATGGGGGGACAAACACAAAGACACACACAGATATATATATATGTATATACATACATACATACACACGGTGGGTTTCTTTCGGTTTCAGTCTACCAAATCTACTCACAAGGCTTTGGTAGGCCCGGGGCTATAGTAGAAGATATATTTGCTCAAGGTACCATGCAGTGGGACTGAACCCAGGACCATGTGGTTGGGAGGCAATCTTTTTACCACACATCTACACCTGTGTGTGTGTGTGTATCTCTATTCTTTTCTTCTCATCTTTTTACTTACTTCAGTCATTGGACTGTGGCCATGCTGAGGCCACCCCCTTGAAGGGTTTAGTCAAGCAAATTCGCCCTAGTACTTCCTTTTTGAATCTGGTGCTTATTGTGTCAGTTTCTTTGGCTGAACCACTAAGTTGTAGGGATGCAAACAAACTAGCATCAGTTGTCAAGTGCACAATCACAAAGGCAAACGCACACACATATATATAGTTTCTGTCTACCAAATTCAATCACAAAACATTGGTTGGCTTCGGTCTATAATAGAAGACACTTGCCCAAGGTACCATGCTGTGGGCACTTACCCAAAGTACCATGCCCAATGTACTCAAAACCACATGGTTGCAAAGTGAGCTTCTTAATGACACAGCCATTCCTGACATATGTATGCATTCATATACATATATACATGTGTATACATGATGTCAGTTCTCTTGTGACTTAGGAAGACCATCACTATCAAATATAATATGTCGCTTTGAATTAATCATGCATTATCTTGTAACTTCGAGAGTTTAATAATGTGGCAGTTTATTTTTAGAAGGACATTGTAGAGTAGGTGTGAGAGGCCGGATTTGGTCAGTTTGAACATAAAGCAGGTAGAATATTTTAGTCAGCTATGGCCAGTTTGAAGGTGTGTGTCTCAGTGGTAGGAGCGTTGGGCTCACAATTATGAAGGACACATTCTTTGTAAGCCTAGTACTTATTCAATCGGCCTCATTTTCCAAACCACTAAGTTATGGGGATGTAACCACACTAACACCAGTTGTCAAGTGGTGATGTGGGGGACAAACAAAGAAACTTTAATTTCATTAAGCCTTCTAAAGTCCCAATCAGAGAAATATAATGCTGAAAACAATTTTGAAAGTGGTCAAATTTAAAGGTGATCACTGTAGCACTAAAATGTAGCTATGCATGTGTGTGTGTGTGTGTGTGTGTGTGTGTGTGTGTGTGTGTGTGTGTGTGTTGTGTGCATACACACATAGCTGTATGCAGGTATGTAGACACTCACACATGTAAACAATAAACATTAAAATCTGAGCTAAGTAGTGATGGTCTGTATTGAAAGTTAGTGAGTATAAACAATTGAAAAGACAAAAAAAAATCAGAGTGGGTGTGTTGAATAGACTCCTGACTTTTTTTTTGTGTTTGTGTGTTTTCGTTTTCTTTTTTTATTTTTTAAGCTTCTTTCAGAATCCTTATATTTTCAGCCACAGAAATTATGACTTTACCTTGGAACTGCTTTTCAAAATTTTACATATCCATTCCATAAATTCTTTTGTTTTTCACATTTTTCAAAAATTTGGGGGGAATTCCAGGTGAAAAACGTAGCGATAATAATTTCTGAAAAAAAAAAAAACAAAAAAAAAGAATCTGCTTTTAAAACTTCAATTATTTTAAAATCCCTAATCTCCCTCCCCAACTTTCAGAATACCTTCCTCACTCTTGTACCATCATTCTGCATATTTATAAACTTGACTGCTCATTTCCACATGCATGAATGCTTGGCATTAAAACAGCAGACAAAATGAGGGAGGCCTTAGTGTAGTTGCTTGACATGCTTGAAATAACAGCCAAATGTTTGAGAAGAAGTTTTTTCCAAAATTTCAATCTTAAAAACCAACTCTTTTCCCAATTACCAGAATAACAATGCCCATTGTGCATGCATGGATGTCTGTTGAATAAGTAGATAATACAAGGCAGGCCTCAATGTGGTTGCTTGACATGCTAGAAATGACAGCCAATGCTTTGAAAAAAATTTTTTCCAAAATTCCATCCATTTTAAATCACTCATTACCTAACAATATTTGAAATCCTTAACATTCATTCTCCACTCATTCTTATGATTTATTTGGTCTATTTTATTAGTTGTTATATAATATGACAATCTAATTTGAGTTACTTGAAATGGTAATATCCCATGTCCAATAATATTATGTGGTATAATTCTCTCAGGTCACTTTGGTGATTAATGCAAATTCCTTATATTTCTATTCACATGGGAGTCACTAAGCAAACTAATGAAGTCCCTACAGTCATTTGTTGCAAATTTTACTGGTTAAATTATAATTAAGAACAGATTCTGAATTGATGTTGAATTTGAATAGTGAAATAAAACAAAATGACAACAACTTAACTATTGGAACTAGATTTATTAACACCTATAAACTTTATTCAACTCTACATACAACATCAGTCATTCTGGAAAGACAAGTCCTACAAAGTAATTAAAATTGTGTTTGAATTTCCCTGACCATATAACCATTGTCAGCCAGTGATTGAATATTACCTATACTGGTGAAACTTGCAGACTACTGATATAGTTAAAATGTTCACTTCAGTTTGCAATCATAGGTGCAGGGGTGGTTAAATGGCAAGAAGTTTTCTTCCAAACCTTATGGTTCCTTGTTCATCCCCACTGCGTGATATTTTGGACAAGTATTTTCTACTATGACCTTGGGCCAGCCAAAGCCTTGTGAGTGAATCTGGTCAATGGAAACTGAAAAAATCCCATTGTATATATATAAATATATATATATATCTGGAGAATCTACTAGAATAGATGCAAGTGCTAATATATGATTTATAAAAACATGTGACATATTAATAAAAATCTGTAAATTTACAACCATCCAGATATCTGAGTACCTTATTTTTTCTAATATATAATTCCTGTATATCAACTCCAAACCTCCTAACACACACACACACACACACACACACACACACACATATATATAAATAAGTGTGTGTTTTTGTGTCTGTGTTTCTGTGTTTGTCCCCCACCACCACTTGACAACTGGTGCTGGTGTGTTTATACCCCTGTAACTTAGTAGTTCAGCAAAAGTGATGATAGAATAAGTGGCAGGCTTAAAAAAAAATATTTCTGATGCCACTTGATTTGACTAAGAAGTTCTTCAAAGTGGTGTCCCAGCATGGACACAGTCTAATGACTGAAACAAGTAAAAGATGTGGTTCTGAGTTCAGTCCCACTGAGTGACACATTTTGGGTCCTTTCTACCATAGTTTTGAATTGAACAAAACTTTGTGAATAAATATGGGTTGGCAGAATCTTTTTGAAAGCTCACTGGATGGACTGAATCTGTTCTTGCTTGGAAACAGGTGATGGTTGCTGTCAAGAAGGGTATCTGGCAACAAGAAAAACCACTTCAATTAGTTCCATCTAACCTGGGATCCATACCACCCTTGAAGGGTCCATATTAAATTTCTGGTGGTCCATGCAAGCAAAATAATAAATTGGAGAGCCACAGTAGTATTTTAGGGGTCCATGAAAAAATGTTGCTTTAGATGTATTTATAGCATGAAATAGCTCAGTTTCTTTCTCTACACAAGTGAATGTTTGAAAATAAAAATAGGAATTTTGAAAGAAGTATCAAATGACTGTGGGGATCGTAGCTTGCTTACCAACCACATGGCTCTGGGTTCAGTCCCACTGCGTGGCATCTTGGGCAAGTGTCTTCTACTATATCCTCGGGCCAACCAAAGCCTTGTGAGTGAAAGAAGCCCATCGTATATATATATATATATATATATATATATATATATATGTGTGTGTGTGTGTTTGTGTGTCTGTGTTTGTTCCCCCACCATCGCTTGACAACTGATGCTGGTGTGTTTACGTCCCCGTAACTTAGCGGTGCGGCAAAAAGAGACCGATAGAATAAGTACTAGGCTTACAAAGAATAAGTCCTGGGGTCCATTTTCTCAACTAAAAGCGGTGCTCCAGCATGGCCATAGTCAAATGACTGAAACAAGTAAAAGAGTAAAAGAGCAATCAAAGGGGTCCATAGATAGAAAAAATGGTTGAGAACCATTGAGGGCACTAAAACAACAATGATGATGATGAGCTCAATGGTTGTGTTAGGTTTTCTGTAATTTCAATGTTTAAGTTACCACATGTTGTTATACACAAAACTGGTGCTATTATAAATGGGTATTACTTAATGTGTTACTTATTTGCAATGTGTTACTTATTTGCTTGATCACTGAATTGATTTATTTTATGAAAATAGTACATGTTAATATCTTCTACAATTGTTGTTCAAAATTTAATCTTGCATTATTTTCTTATGATTTCTACAGAAAAACATATTTCTTTAATTATTTGTTGAAAAGCAGTGCATAAAACTTCTAAAGGCACTTCTAAACACACTTCTAGATTGCCTTGGTCAAAGATGAGCTGTATATCAAGCTTTTGCAGAGCCTCCAATATTGGTCAGGGGAAATGTAATTTTGGATCAGAGACTAGAACCCATCATATATATATATCATATGTTGCATGTGTGTGTGTGTGTGTATGTGTTACTGTTTCCGTGCCATTTTTTTACACCTAAAGAACCATTCTGTCCTTGAGAAAGGTGACTATCTCTGAGATCGAATAAACAAATCTACCTGAAATTAGAAGCAGTGGTTGCAAGGAATGGCTTTTAATAAACAGACTTTTCAATATCCCTCTGTAAATATTCGCTTTGTTGAATAAATTAATGGCTCTTATTCAACACACACTCTACAGCACTTAGTTCCGATAATTCCCAGTCTCTCTTGACCTTGAAGCTTTATGAAATCAATTAACTTTCTCTGATCAATCCAAAACACACCTACTTTCTTGTATGAATGCCTACTATGATGCAAAGGAACTTTAAAGAATTCTTCATTGAACATCTATTCACCAAAATCAAAAGAGAGATAGAGGTGGAATTGAAATATAGCAATGAAAATGAAGAGACGGCTGAATACAGTGTACTTTGCCGTCACATTTAGCTTAAATGGAGTAAGTGAAACATGAGTTTCTTCCATTATTCAGTATCCACTTGTATTAACTACTCTTATATAGTCAATTAGTACTGAAAAATCGTGGTTTCACTTTAGAACTCTTCAAATAAATGTTAGTATTCTTAGCTCACTACATGTTAAATGAATGATCTTTCTAAGAAACTATTTTCAGTTGGGCCTGTTTATGAATTATTAATATACTGTTGTACAAATACTGTGGCTAATGAAGTTGATGTAGAGTATCATATGTGCGAGGTTATAAATTACAGGTGTAGCATGTTGTAGTCGAGTAAATCATGTCCAGGTGTTATTTTATAGACTCCTGGCAGATGAAAAGAAAAATTGATTTTGAAGAGATTTGAAATTAGAATGTAAAGCAGTGGTTTTCAACTGGGGTCCATATGATCTCTGAGCGTCCATATGACCCCTGAGCGTCCATATGACTTTTTTGGGAAGGGATCCATGCAAGAAAATAGTAAATTAAGGAGCCACAGTAGTATTTTATTTTAAGGCTCTCTGAAAATATTATGCTTTAGATGTATGAATTGCCAGAAACAGCTAGGTTTCTTTCTAATGTTTCATATAGTCCAACCGACACAAAGTTAATGTGTGAATAACAAAATAGGAATTTTGAAAGAAGTTTCTATAAAATTAGTTTTTAAACATTGAATAGGGGCCCACCAGAATAAAACAGTATGGTCAAGAACGCCTTGTCTACATGGCACGTGAGGGTCCATATGAAATTTTTGGGGATCTACACAGCAAAATAGTAAATTGGGAACCCAAAATAGTATTTTAAGGACCCCTGAAAAATTTTGCTTCAGATGTATGTATTTGTATGTATTGCAAGAAACACTAGGTTTCTTTTTCTAACATTTTACATAGTTCAACCTACACAAATTAATGTGTGAAAAACAAAGTAGAAATTTTGGAATAAGTTTCTATAAAACATCAAATCACTCTGGGGAGCTCGGTGTCCACCAGAATAAAATAGTAATCAAAGAGATCCATAGATTAAAAAATGGTTGAGAACCCCTGGTGTAAAGGAATTAGCTTAAATACTGCAAACCATTTTGTCTCATATTCTGCCAAATGTGCCAAGATCATTAATGGTTTCCAGGTAATTATCATTTCTGTAATAGGTGAGCTGGTACTTAGAACATCAGTAATGACTTCTAGTTAGTTAACTCTTCGGTAAAAGGTGAATTTGTCTCTGGAAGATCATTAACGAA
>NC_142933.1:45462450-45495614 GCF_046866305.1 Octopus bimaculoides | reverse complement strand
AAATAGGTAACAAAAACAGGACAGTGAAAATAAACAGGAAGGGCTGCTAAGCCTAAACTAGGTTGTGGTGGTGAATGCATTAATCAAGCTTGACAGGAGACAAACAAGAATACGTCTGCCTTGTTCCAGCTACTACAGAGAGAAACAAAGAAATTTGGCCGTTGGTCACATATATATATATGTATATATATATATATATATATATATATATATATATTATATATATATATATATATATATATATATATATATATGTATGTATATATAGGCATAGGAGTGACTGTGTGGTAAGTAGCTTGCTTACAAACCACATGGTTCCAGGTTCAGTCCTACTGTGTAGCACCTTGGACAAGTGTCTTCTACTACAGCCTAGGACAGACCAAAGCCTTGTGAGTGGATTTGGTAGAGAGAAACTGAAAGAAGTCCATTGTAGATATGTATGTGTGTGTTTGCGTGTCTGTGTTTCTCGCCCCATCATCACTTGACAACCAATCTTGGTGTGTTTACATCCCTGTAACTTAGTGATTTGGCAAAAGCGACTGATAGAATAAATACTAGGCTTACAAAGAATAAGTCCTGAGGTTGACTTGTTTGACTAAAGAGGTGGTTCTCCAGCATGGCTGCAGTCAAATGACTGAAACAAATAAAAGAATATATATTGGTAAAAACAAGGTGAAGGTCATTAATTTAAAGTACATTTAAGAATAAGAATGGAACATTTACTGATACTGAGAGTAGAGTCAAATTTGTGAAAATTAGTTCTACTGAGACTTCACCACACACACACACACACACACACACACACACACATGTGCGTGTTTACGTATGTGTGTATGTTGTAGACAGTGAGATGTGATTTGGGGTGGGGGATTTGACTACAATTTCTTGCAACCTAATGGAGTTTTCTCTTGCTGGTTCATACTTATGTATGTATATTCAATAGTCACTAAAAAAATATTGCTATTGAATAGATTGCTATTTTTTGTCTTTTTTCCTTTTTTTGGTGCAATCATTGGCATCAATTCTGATTTAAAAGGTCTTATTTGGTTATTCTGATGTCTGTGTTTAATATAAGAAGCATAGATGATATATCTGTTCTGTTTTTATTTGACAGTTGGATATGTAAAGATATGTCTGTCTTCAAGCTAGAAAACAATTTCATTCTCAAATAGGAACAGGCATGGCTTTGTGGTCTGGAGCTTGCTTCCCAACCATATGGTTCACTGTTTAGCCCTTCTGCATGGCACCTTGGGCAAGTGTCTTCTTGGGCAAGTGTCTTCAATTCATTCGACTAAAATATCTTCAAGGTGGTGCCCTAGGATGTCTGCTGTCTAATGAGTGAAACATTTAGAAGATACATAGGGAGGCTATATTGAGTTGCTTACAATTGATTGCCTCCTTGAAAATTTTTTAACCCCTACTCACTTTCTAATAGAGGAATCTAGGAAACAGAAATTGCTAACTGTTCAGTAAAAGCAGAAACGAAAGCAGTATGATACTAGGGTACACCAATAGCTAGAGTAATTTAAATCTTTCCAAATGACAATAAAAGATTCAAAAGCAGAAAAGCAAAGGAATACTATAACTACACCATGCAATCGAACTGGATCAGTTATATGGTTGGGTTACACTCATGTCGGCTACTTGACCCTTTCAAATAATAATACAAATATAAGATTCAGATTGCATTATTTTTGCTACAAAATTTACTGCAGAATCAAATAGATTTAAATAATCTTTGGATTCTGTTAAGGAAATTCCATGGAAAAAGAGTTTTCTATTTACCAGTAGTCTTTTAAATCTAGAATTGTTCCAGTAATGAAAAAAATCTCATTAAAATAATTGAAAATATTCTCCTAAATGAAAATAGTAGCATAAAAGAAAAATGACTTGTGTGAATGCTACAAAAAATACCATATCATTTATAGGGAAAAACTAAACCATTTTTTGAGTCAGGAATTGGTACAAATATATTTGTTAAGACACAAATAAACTATCAATGTCACCATTATATTTGCTCAAGTCCCTTATTAAAAGCTTTGTAATGAAGTATTCATCCAAGTAATGCTGTAGCTATTTACTCCTGAAAGCCTTCTTCCTCTGCATGATTGAGCTCTCATATGAAACTCTTCCCTGTTAAATAGTATGGATCATGTGACCATTGGGCTGAGTCACATGACACAGTATGCAAAATTGGCAGTGCTGCAACACCATAAATATCAATTCTCTTCTTTCTCTTTTATAAAGTATTTGACTTCTGGTATAGACATGGATTCATTTTCAAACTCATCTTTTGTTGTAGAAGCCACCTGCATCGTTGAAGCCAATTGCATTTCTAGATAATATAAAGATAGTAGTAGAAAGAGAAAAGCAGTGGAGAAGGACAAGAAGAGTGATAGTAGTGGAAGAAAAGAGAAAGAAATAGTGTTTGCATTGAGAAAGGGAATAATATTTATTTTATATTCAAGTATCTCTGCTATTATTTCTATCTATTTAGTAGGTTATTATATTGAGCATACACTAGAGTACAACATCAGTGGTGATCACAGCTGTAATGAAGAAAGTAAGGAAGTCTCAGATGTATTCTTTCAGAGAAGACTTATTATGAAATAAGACAGCTAACAAATGTGTAAATTATGAATTAAGAGGTCAAATTTAGTTTCAGAAGTGTTCCAAGCATATTAATCTAAATTTCAGATCATTACAATAATCATGGATGGAGAATAACAAATTGTCCCATCATTTCAATAATATCTCATCAGTAATTATAATACAGTTTTGTTTGTTTGGTCCGTTTTCCTGGTTGTCTGTAATCAGAATTGATTAATTACAGATCTCGTAGACTGTGGGTTGGACAGAATATTTGATCATATGAAGTATTTTAAAATTAAACACTATGTTGATTATCTAAACAAAAAAACAAAATGTAAAAAAAAAAAAAAAAATATATGTTGATTTTGGGAACAACTTTTAAAACTTGATGCAGACTTTGCACAAGAGGGAACAGTAATGACCCTGTTTTATCATAAAAGTTAAATTAATATAATTGAAATGAAAAATTTTGCAGTAAAGTAGCAAAGTTGTTTCCTCATAAAAATCATATTTGTCACTCATATTGCAAAATTAATTGTACATTAATTATTACAATTACTACATGTAGTTCTGTGTATAATCTATTCACAGAATATTATTAGAAAGGATCTTGTTATATGTTACTGTGTTCCACAATCCTCTCTGTAACGACACTAAGTTACATCAAGCCATGATGCACTCCAATTATCTAGTCTTAATTCTGAGATACTACCATGACCATATTCCAATTACACTACTTTCTGTGATCTTCCTTCCTCTTCTGCATTATCAGACTAGTTATGGACTTCTCCTCAAGTGTTCATAAAGTTTGTAATAAATAAATATAAAATAATAATTCTGTCTTTGTCCTTTCAACATGTATCTAACTCACTTTCAACTGCTTCATCTTATTGGGTTGAACACCTTACTAGAATGGTAGATTACAAGTTACCTAAGCAGTATGGTAAATGTCCTAGACCAGGGGTTCTCGACCAATTATTAGCTATGGATCCCTTTGATTACTATTTTGTTCTGGTGGACCCCATAGCCATTCGATGTTTAAAAACTAGTTTTATAGAAACTCCTTTCAAAATTCTTATTTTGCTTTTCACACATTAACTCGTGTAGGTTGAACTCTTTACTCTTTTTTTTTACTCTTTTTACTTGTTTCAGTCTTTTGACTGTGGCCATGCTGGAGCACCACCTTTAGTCGTGCAAATCGACCCCAGGACTTATTCTTTGGAAGCCTAGTACTTATTTTTTCGGTCTCTTTTGCCGAACTGCTAAGTTACGGGGACATAAACACACCAGCATCGGTTGTCAAGCGATGTTGGGGGGACAAACACAGACATACAAACACATACACACATACATATATATATATATACATATATACGACGGGCTTCTTTCAGTTTCCGTCTACCAAATCCACTCACAAGGCTTTGGTCGGCCCGAGGCTATAGTAGAAGACACTTGCCCAAGGTGCCACGCAGTGGGAATGAACCCGGGACCATGTGGTTGGTAAGCAAGCTACTTACCACACAGCCACTCAACTATGTAAAATGTTTGAGAAAAAAACTTAACTGTTTCTTGTCATAAATACTAATACATACATGTAAAGCAAAGTTTTTTCAAGGGCCCTTAAAATACTATTTTGGATCCCCAATTTACTATTTTGTTGTGTGGATCCCCAAAAATCTTATATGGACCCTCAGGGGCTATTTGGACTCCAGTTGAGAGCCACTATCCTAGACATAAAGCTGAGAAACATTTTAGGGATGACATCAAAAACAACCTTAAGGCTCTTAGTGTGGATGTTGAAAACTGGGAGCAGATGGCAGAAAATCAATTGATTTGGAATGGAGTGATCTATGATGGTTGTAAAGCTTTTATAACAAGAAGAATACGATGCTCCCTTTTGAAACTAGTCCTTTGTGAATAGGACTTGGCTTCAATCCCAGACATTTTTCCATCTGAAAATGTTTGTTACATCTGCAGCAGGGCTTGTTTGTCCAAAGCTGGACTTGCTGGTCATATGAGATCTCACGGCAGCATTTACTAATTGAAAAGATAGCCCTCTTCTCTAAAGAAGTAACAATTACCATCTATCTATCTATCTATCTGTCTATCTATCTATCTATTTATCTGTCTGTCTGTCTGTCTGTAAGAAGGGTGTGCTGTTGGAGAGAGAACGAGGGGAGTGGTTAGTAGAACTATTTGGGAAAAAAAGAGTTGAAATAACACCATTTCAGTATAGATACGACGAGCTGCCAGCTGTTGTATTTTTTGACAATATAAAACAGTATTTGTTGTAATTTTGTGTTAAGGAAAAGATACAAGACTATAAAGTAAAACTGTAATTTAAAAAAGCAGTAAAATGGAACTACCTACTTTGTGGGGTAGGAAAGCTATTTCATTCTCACATTAATTATATTCATAATTCATCCGATATATGTTTTCATGTACCCCAATGTATTGCTTTGTCTGTCCTTGTGCTGTCCCCTCTATGTTTTGGCCGTAGTGCCAAAATAAAGAAAAGGGTGTTAGTTCAACTGTGTTGGTTTACTGTGTTAGTTCAGCATGTGTTAGTTTAACAGTCGGTAGTTGAACAGTGAATACTGAGTATCGTACCTATGTTTGAGTAGTACAAAGTGCATTCTGTGTTAACATATTTCTGCAATAAGTTATTTTTAGATAAATATAATCAGCTATTTATTTGTGTTATACCATTTTGCAGCAGATGTGTATACCCAAGTCATAACAATATCAGATAATCTTTGCACCATGTACAACATATACTTGCATATATTTTAGTGTTCTCACACAAGCTCACATATTAGCATACAACTGGGTGCCTAGAAAGTTTTGCCCATCTTTTGGTTAAAATTAATAACCAATCATTATTCATTTATCTACCATTCAGTTTCATCTAATTATAACCTTAACAAAAGTGCATTGATCACAAATGGCAATAATTTGAATGATTTAGAAACTAAATTACAAATAACTAAAAATATCATGTTTATTGGTCTGTCAATTCTCTAATTGTATTACTAAGAATGTTATAATGGTAAGAAAACTGATTTAATAACTTGACTTTTTTTCAAGCTTTTATTCTACAGATTGATTAATATTTTTATCAAAATTGAATGATTTTGAATACCCTGTGTGCACACATATATACATATAGATCATCATCATTTTAACATCCACTTTTCCATGCTTTGATGGTTTGGATAGAGTTTATTGAGGTAGATTTTCGACAGCTGGATGCCGTTCCTGTTGCGAACCCTCAAGCATTCCCAAACAAGGTAATATTTCCCCATGGCCAGACATCTTCTCACACTATTTTGGAAATGAATGACACTGTTTGTAATGACAGTGAAAATAATTTACAACAACTGTGTTATGATGAGACAAGGACACACACACACACACACACACACACACACACACACACACACACACACACACACACACACACACACACACACACACACACACACACACATACACCCCCACACCCCCCCACACACACAAGCCCATAGATGCGCGTGCATGTAAACGTGTGTGTGAGTGCACACACACATATTCTATGGGCTTCTTTTAGCTTCCATTTGCCAATTCCAATCACAAAGTTTTGTTTGGCTTATGGCTATAGTAAAAGACACTTGCAGTGGGACTGAACCCAGAACCATGCAGTTTAGAAACAAACTTCTTACCACACAGCTTCACCTACGCCTACACAGACAGAAATATACATGTGTACATGTGTATGTGAGTTGTTTATTGTGAAAAAGGGGAAAGCTGCATTCGATCACAAATGATCATAAGATTGCACCCAGAAAGTTCCCCTCTGAGACACAAGTCCAGGTAAGGTGGTTTTTTTGGAAGACCAGCAGTCACCCATGCATACCAGCCTCCCCCTCTCCATACCAAGATAAAAGCAAAGACCAATACAGCTTGGCACCAGTGATATCACAACTCATTTTTACAGCTGAGTGAACTGGAGCAACGTCAAATAAAGTGTCTTGCTCAAGAACACAACACACAGCCCAGTTTGCAAATCGAACCTACTACAATTGTGAGATAATTACAGAGGATATCTACAGAGATAAATATACATTTTTATAGATAACAGGCAATGCTATAGAGATCTAGATATAGCAGAATTTCTGGATGTAAACATAGATTTTAATCCTATTGGTAGAAGGCTAATATATATGTTTTCCTTGGATGACTGCTTTCCTTTTGTCCTGTTGTTACCATTATTTATTAATGAAATAAATTAAACAATGAAATCTCAGTAATGTAGGATTTACTTCCAATCCCATCAGTCACACCATGTGAATTTCTTTTGGATGAAAATCAATTTTAGAAGTGATTAGTGTTGCTTTATCCTGTTAACTCTTAGACATCTTCTTCACTCTGTGTCCATAAACAATCCATGTTTTCATCATCCATCACTGTCCATTTTAAAAATACTTTTTGTTGTGTTTCATAAAGCATGTCAGAAATAATGGGGATGTAATACATTCAGTTTTTCTCAGATACATTCTGTATGGAAGCCACAAAGCATAACAATTCACGGAATAAAAGAGAGATATTTCATTTAAAATAGAGAGTGATATTTTGTTTCTGTTTTGAGTATCTTCTCCAAATCCAATGTGGACTTGTGTAGATTTATTGTCTGTTACTGTTGTTTAGGCCCTCAATGAGCAGACTTATAATCAAAGAGGTTCTAATTGAAATCTTACTTTCTCATAAATATAGTAGTGTAACTGTGTTGGCATTATCTAGTGTATATTACGGTATCAGGCAAAACGCTTAGCAGCATCTCATCTATCTTTACGCTCTGAGTTCAAATTTGGCCAAGGCTGACTTTGCTTTCATCCCTCTGGGGTCAATAAAATAAGTACCAGTTGAATCCTGAGGTTGATGTAATTGACTTATCCCTATCTCGAAATTGCTGGTCTTGTGCCAAAATTTGAAATCAGTATCTAGTGTATATTTCTATTGTTAAGATGACAGAGTATGATTTGAAGAAGACTTGACTACAGTTTCTTGAGAAGGTCTCTCCATGTTTCATCTCTTTTGAATATCATTCATAGTGAAAAATCTACAGAAGAGATTCTAAAGACTTTAACCCTTTAGAGTTTAGGTTATTCTGTTAAATGTAATGCTTATTTATTCATATTGTTTTGAATTAATCACGAATTATCTTGTAGCTTTAAGATTCTGATGACGTAGTTTATTTTTAGAATGACATTCTAGGGAAGGTGTGAAGGGGCCAGATTCTGCCAGTTTGAACACAAAGCAGGTAGAATATTTGGGCTGGATATGGCCGATTTAAATGCTAAAGGGTGAAGGGTGGAATATCCAGCTTTAAACTGGTAAAAAGTTTTTTCAACTAAAATCCAAATCACACACACACACACACACACACACACATGTAGGTTGCTGTGTCATCTGGTTTGTGTTGCTAGTCCATGGATTTACATCAGGAAGCTCAGTCTGCTTTGGTAGACTAACAGCCACTGCAGCAGTAGAGTTGTGGTCTCAGCTGCAATGCTTGAATTCTAAACCACTGTGTACCACTGTGTGCCACTGTTGTACAGGAGGGAGAGCTCAGTTGTTGGTTTTATTTTTACTAGCATGCTTGTCATCAGCAGCAAGCTTCAGCTTTTCTTTTCCACCTTCCACAAAAGGAGGTCCTCTCATCATGTCACATTCATGTTCAGTGACTTCATATCTCTTGCAGACATTTTTGATACAAAGACAACGGTCATCCTTGAATACAGTTTACACGGTTCTAAATAAACTGATTACATGCAGTGTTGGATTAACCATTAAGCAAAATAAGCACATACTTAGGCATCAAAGGAAGTGATGGTGGGGACACACACACACACACACACCACAGAAATGGTAAATGGTTTATGGCACAAAAGAAATTACTTTAAACTTGATAAAATGATATTCAAAGTGGTTTATATGATTAGAAATATAATTTCAAAGTGCTCATGGTGTCATAGTGAGGATCTGATCAAAGATTGCAATTAAAAATGTAGGAGAAAAAATTTCAAATATAAATAAAGTGAATGTATAGAAAAATAAACATTATTTTACATCTTACTGCTTCACTTGGAAAAATAAAAAAACTATTTTATAGTTTATAACTGTTTATATTTTGAATTATATATCTTGAATCTTTTAAGTGCTTAAGGGCATTTACGAGTCTTAATCCAGGCTTGATTACATGGCATCTAATATACAGTTGACATGGTTCTGTACACTTGATATATTGTTTACATGGCTCCATGATGTCTCAGTGAGACAACGTTGTAACAATTTGAAGATGCTGGTTGTTTGGGCCTGGGCCAAGATCTCGCCATTGGCCTCGCATGCACCTTCTCCTGCCAACATACACTCACACGCATGTACACATAAGGCACATATCCAGCTCGCTATCAATTCTCATCTATAATAAACCAGCTTCAATAAATCTCTCTCTCTCCACACACACATACACACACACACGCACACATACACATGCACAAACACACATGCATATTCTTTTATTCTTTTACTTGTTTCAGTCATTTGAGTTTGGCCATGCTGGAGCACCACCTTAAAGGGATTTTAGTCTACTTGTAAGGCTGTTACACTCATGGTCCCTAGATTGTGGGTTCAATATCTGGGCTCAGTGGTGCATTGTATTCTTGAGCAAAACACTTCATTTCACATTGCTCCAGTCCCATTTTTGATCAAGGGGAATGTTGGCCTGCTTGCCTAGTGAGTGGGGTGGTGTTACTTGAAGGCTAAAACAATGCAAAAATGCATTGTGACCAGCAATGTGTAACAATATCTGATAGCCTGGTTGGTCATGTGATTACATGATACACACGCACATATGTATGTATTTGTGTGTGTGCGTGTATGTGTATATGCATGCGTGATGCTGACTTCCTATTAATAGCGAGGCAAAAAAAGGCAGTGAACTGGCAGAATCATTAGCAATGCTGGGCAAAATGCTTAGTGGTATGTATTTTGTCCGTCATTATGTTGTGAGTTCAACATAATGAGGTCAACTTTGCCTTTCATCCCTTGTCGAGTCAATAAAATAAGTACCAGTAGAGCACTGGGGTCAATGTAATTGACTTATCCCTGCCCCTAAAATTGCTGGCCTTGTGCCAAAATTTAAATCCAATAGTTACGCAAAAAGCAGCAATATATGATACAATAATTCAATATAAAAAGTTTGTTAATAAGTAATGCAGAAGCTAGCATTGAATCATCTGTTTTACCACCAGTAATTTAGTATACTAAACTATATACTACTACTACTACTGCATGAATATCTGTACATAAATAGTATTGCTGCACCAGTAATTGTGCATATATAGTTATGATGCACCAGTAATTGTACATATATAGTAATACTACAGCAGTAAATGTGCGTACTAACCTATATAAAGTTGTTACACCTGTAAATGTGCATATATAATACTGGTGCACCAGTACTCGTCCATGCTAAACTATGTAGTGTTGCTGCACCACGTTGTGCAGCAGGAATTGCACGTATAAACTATATCATGCTGCTTCATCAGTAATCATGCATGCTGCAGTGTAGTGTTAGTGCACCAGTAATTGTGCATACTAAAGTATATAGTGTTGCTGCATCAGTAAATGTGCATATATAACTCTGCTGCACCAGTTATTGTGTATACATACTAAAGTGTGCAGTACTGCTACATCAATAATTCAACTTCACATTATTGCTTATCACCAGTCATACAATTTGCTAAAGTTTCCTATATTCCAGATTGCTATCTTCTTAACTACCTTTGATTGCGTTCTATTCATAAGTTGTCCAATTAACATTGTAGTGCCATAATATAACGATGGGTAGAATGGTGCTGTGGGATGAGAGGTAATACTGCTGCTACTGCTGCTGCTGCTTCTTGCTTCACAGAACTGAAGCCAAATGGAGGCAGTGTCATTTATTATTCAGTCTCAATCAGAATTCAACTGTTTTTGTTTTCTGTCAATGCTAAACTAATGAGTTTTGATTTGTCTAGCCCCACTGGATATAACAAGATAAAAAGACACTAGTAATGGACAGTAATTTCTGTTCTGTAGTTCTTCAGGGACGAAGGTTCATTGCTATATCTTATTTATCTATTGTTTTTTTAAATCATTCATGAGAGGACAAGGCTATCTTTCTGTCAATAAACGTTCTATTTCTTGTTAGAGTTTACAGTTCTGTGTTGCTTTCATATGTTTATACATCTAGACTAGCTATAGAACTGAGCACTGAACTTTAATTTTTAAAGAAGTTGTGACACAGTGCCACATTGCAGTTTCTGTTGTCAGTGAATGAAATAAAACAAGAAATTCATCATAATTTGACGTCCCACTTTTCCATGCTTACATGGGTCAAATGGAAATATGTCGAGGCAGATTTTCTATGGCTAAATGTCCTTTGTATATTAAAGAAGGTTATTCCAATGAAATTTTATTCTCCTTTATATTGCACTCAACACTTTAAAAATGGAGGAACAGTCTAGATAATGTAATCCTAGATACTATAGGCATAAAAAAAAACAAGACTGGATAGTCACAACTAGAATGCATTTAATTGTAGATCTGCTTGATAAGACCTGACCTGTGGTTATACAACAACAAGATTAAATCCGATCATTTTACAATAGATACAGATCTCCTGTTTCTTCACCAAATTAAATTTTGTTGAAATCCATACAAGTAATTTTTTGGCGAAGAATCCTTTTTTTTTTTCTAAACAGCAAACAGCAGGTTAAAAACTAGATGGAATTTTAGTTTGCCTTAACATATACTGAAATTTTCTATTAAGCTAAAGATTCCAAACAATGGGTTAAATATGACCCCTGGGATGTAAACATTTACATGATAGAGGCTATATACACACACACACACACACACATCCACATATATATATATATATATATCATATCATATCTGAAGATTAAGTATTTATTTATTACTGTTTATTATTTACTAATTCTATGATGTAAAATCTTAATAATAAATTCATTCTATATTCTTTTTCCTATTGGCTACTTGTATTTTTTTTACAAGAAAGTAGGTGGGGCTTGGTGAAAAAGATGGCAGCACATCTCTTTTGTTCACTGTACATTACGTTCTTTCACATATGCCAATTGCTCGTCTCTCAATCATTCCTTCCACTTCTCAATTCCCACTGCACTATGCTTCCAGTGTGACTGAGGATGGCAGTAGACATCTTCTGTTTATCATACACTGCTTCCAGGGTAACTAAAGTTGCCTCTGAACCCATTCTAACCTTATCCTTCACACACTTTTATGCTAATGACCTGTAAATGACCCACCTGCTTTCCATTCCCTCTGCCACTACTCACATCACTCAGTCACTTCAGACCATCTTGTAGCCTATGTGTTGGTGGCTACACTGGACCACTTGTGCCATGTTTATTCCACCTTCTCCTTCCCACCCTGTACTGCCTGTCATCACCCCTGATTCCTCTGATTGTCAGCATATTCTTGCTTCTTCTTTTCTCACACATCTTGGACCACACTCATCACTCTGTCTCCTGGGTTACATAGGCCTCTGTCATCCCTGCTAATATCTCAATCATGTTGTGTTCACTAGAAATACAAATACTTACCTTGGAATACAGAGTACTCCTATCACTCTATCCCTTATCACACATACCCCTTATCATGATTCTTTTCTTTTTGCCTCACTCATACATTCTTCTCACTGCAAAGAGATCAGCAAGTGAGCAGAGACACGGGGTTGTAAAGGCCTTTTAGCCTTGTTGAGGACATGCCTTCTCTCTGGAGCTGGTATCATGGATAAAGCACAGTGTACACTCTATAAAGTGATTGATGTTAAGATAGTTATTCAGCTGCATAATGAAGGCACATAACTCAGTGATTAGAGCATTGGGCTCACAATCATGAGGTAGTGGGTTCGATTCCTGAACCAGGCTGTGTATTTTTTTCTTGAGCAAGAGACTTTATTTCATGTTGCTCCAGTTCACTCAGCTGTAGAAATGAGGTGTGAGGTTACTGGTGCCAAGTTATATTGGCCTTTGCCTTTCCTTTGGATAACATCAATGGTGTGGAGAGGGAAGGCTGGTATGCATGAGTGACTGTTGGTCTTCCATAAACAGCCTTGCCTGGTCTTGTGCCTCAGAGGGTAACTTTCTAGTGCAATCCCATGGTCATTCATGAACGAAGAAGGTTTTACCCCTTTCCTTATTCAGCTGTAGAAAACAAACCAAAAATGAAATGGGTGTGAAATGAGGTCCCCTGACCCATGTAGGTAAACAGTACACCCGAATGCATGCTAATTCAAACACGATGTCCCTGCAACTTAGCAGTTTGGCAGAAAAAAAAAAAACCAATAGAATAAGTATCAGGCTTAAAAAAACATAAATACTGGGGCTGATTTATTTGACTAAAAGTTCTTCAAGGTGGTGCTCCTGCATGATTTCAGTCTAATGACTGAAACAGATCTAAAGTAAAAGATAAAACATAACTTCTCAGCATGGAAAGCAGATGTAAAATGATGATGATAATGATGTGTGTATGTATGTGTGTGTGTGTGTGTGTGTGTGTGTGTGTGTGTGTGTGTGTGTGTGTGTGTGTGCGCGCGCGCGCGCGTGCGTGCGTGCGTAAACATATTTTTATACTGAGGCATGATCAACAAATTTCAAGGCGAGACTGGCAAATAATTTAGCTTCATTTAAGGATAGAGAGAAAATGCATTGCACAAGCTTAAGTGTATTTATCTGGTTCCTTAAAATATTCGGTCATCCCATAAATAATGTGGGATTTTTACACTTCTTTTATTTTTCAAAATTAAGATAAACAAAGTTCTTTTCTAATCTAAAATATTCTTCCATCTATCTGGTAGACTTGCAAGGCCGCTCTTTCAAAATTCACTTGTTCATGATGAAAAATATTCCTCCAGTGCTTTTCTGACTTCGTCTACATAATTCACATGTTTCCCATCCTAATGATTTTGAAGACTGTGGAACAAATGATAATCAGATGGGGCAATGACCCGCGAATATGGTGGGTGAGGCATCGTTTCTCATTCAAACTGCTCCAGCCTTTGGGATGTCTTCCTTGCTGTATGTGACTGAGCACTATCCTGATGGAAGAACACCTTTCGTCTTGAAACCAAAGATGGTCATTTTTCTTCTAGCACTGACTTAATCTGCTCAAGCTGTTTGCAGTAGATCTTTGTTATCGTTTGGTTTGGGTTTAAAAGTTCAAAGTAGACTAAACTTTTCATATCCCACCAAACAGATAACAGCACCTTACGTGGGCAGAGACCTTCTTTAGCCTGGGGTGCCGGTGTTTCTCCTTTCCCTACCCACTGTCTTCGGTACTTGACATTTTTATAGAGAACCCATTTCTCGTCACCAGTCACTATTCAGTTTAAAAAAGGTTCATTCATGAAACATGACAGTAAAGCAGAGCACACATTCACTCTCTGCGTGTTATTAGACTTGGAAAGTTTGTGAGGAACCCATTGACTCAATTTGCTGATTTTTCCAATGGCATGCAGGTGTCGACAAATGGTTGAATGACCAAATCCAAGCTTATGATGGTATTTTGTTCCACCAGGGTTTGCAGGACATCCTTGTTGAGCTCTACAGATCTTCCAGGATGAGGCTCATCTTCTAGGTTGGAGTTTTCGGCTCGGAATTTCTGGAACCATCGTTGACACTGGCTTACGCTTATTGTCTGGTTCTCATAAACTTCATTAATACTCCTCACACTTTCTGTTGCATTGTTGCCTTTATTGAACTCCTAAAGCAAAATATGCCGAATATGCTCGTTTGTCACTTCCATTATAGTTTTGAAAATTAACTGTTAAAATCGAACTGCACTGTTCAAAACTTGCACTAAGAATAAGTTTTATAGCAAGTTGATGCAGGTAGTTTATCCCATCCCCCTCTGACTTTTAGTTCACACAATTGAAAAAAACTGCATTATTTATGGGATGACCCAATAGAAACAATAACTTCAAGATAGAATGGTAATTAACGGACTTAGCAGAACTTTACGTAATTGAGGGGTGGGGTGGAGATGAAATTTATGTATAGAAGTATTCCATATTTTCACATTGAAACACCAGTTGCTTAATAGTAGGCAAGAACAAGCTCTAAGATGTTCACACCTTTACAGAAGGGCAATCAGATACGACCATGGAAGAGATTTATAATTAAGTAAGCACTATGTAAATAGGAGATGCCTGAGTTTACATTGTAAAGGTCAATGTAATATCTAGTCTGCGTATATCAAGTAGTAATCAATATTCTCCATATGTACAACAACATATTTGATAATTCTTGCAATAGAAATACGAGAATAAAACTACATGTAAATTAAAACTTGATTTATACAAATAAAAATTCAAATTGACCATGCAAGTAAATTATATACATCTGATATATTTAGACTATATCTGAATTAGTGACCAGTAATTGTACACAATCTCTGAAACTTACTAATTCATAATTCACCTACGCTACTATTTTTATATTAAGAAAGGAAAAAAAGTACTTCGACCTAATTAAAGGTCTAGTACTCTTGATTTGAAATTCAAACCTAAGGTCAGTATCGGGTCAACTTTATTACAGTTTTTATAGCCATATCAGGTTTCCAAATCTTCCTCTCACATTCTTTGCACTGGAAAACTATACCCACCTACAAAATATGAGGTTAGCTAAGCCTACATGTACTAAGTTTGCTTCAGACCACATCAGTTGATGGACCTTGGGTAAAGTTGCAGGAGTGGCTGTGTGGTAAGTAGCTTGCTTACCAACCACACGGTCCTGGGTTCAGTCCCACTGCGTAGCATCTTGGGAAAGTGTCTCCTACTATAGCCTCGGGCCGACCAAAGCCTTGTGAGTGGATTTGGTAGATGGAAACTGAAAGAAGCTCGTCGTATATATGTATATATATATATGTGTGTTTGTGTTTGTCCCCCTAGCATTGTTTGACAACTGATGTTGGTGTGTGTATGTCCCCGTCACTTAGCAGTTTGGCAAAAGAGTCCGATAGAATAAGTCCTGGGGTCGATTTGCTCGACTAAAGGCAGTGCTCCAGCATGGCTACAGTCAAATGACTGAAACAAGTAAAAGAGAGAGACTAATAACCTGTCAAAAGTTACTAAATGCAAATGAAAATTGCAAGATCTCTATGCAGCAGAAACATGCATCAGACACATTTAAATCAAATATGCTGTGTAATTGACTGTAGAAGTAAAAAAATATGCAGGTGTACTAATCTCTGTATTCATTGTAATTGTCTTGACTATTTACTTGGTAAAATATTTATTTATAATCCAGTGAAGTGAACCCAGGATTTGCCCATTGGATGAAATACATTAGGATAACTTACCATAAGTAATCTTATATGCTCCTTGTAGCTCAAAACGGTTAGCCATAACCAGGATTATAACTGAGTGCTCATACGGTACCTGCCTGGATACTTTATCCCTATCTATTCATTACACACACACATAGAGAGAGAAAGAGAGAGAGAGAGCTTTGAAATGTATTCTATCATATAGAACTGTGTTTTTCTTATGTTTTTATAATATTTCATTGCTATATATAATTTAGAAGTGTTGTATTCTACTATGTGGAACATTATGTTATATACAATATATTACTGCTATATATAACTTAGAAATGTATTCTACCATATAGACTGTTGTGTTATATATAACATTATATGGCTATATATAGCTTAGAAGTTAAGTTGTGTTCTGTCATAAAGACTACAATATAATTATATTGGACAGAATGTTATGTGTAATCCAAAAGTATTCTAACAAGTACAGTTAACGACTCACACCCACACACATACAAGATATTATTTATGGCATGGATGAAGTATATTTTATATGTTTAGTGAAAGACTTTATCAAGTTTCAAAATTAAATTTGACAATGTGAAATAAGAAGAGTTGTGAAGAAGAAATGCTAAAATCTTGTTTAATTACTTTTCTGCTGGCTGTTTTGTTGCGGCTTTTAATGGACTGTAAGTTTAGATAGATGGACATTGATGCTAACAAATATTTTAAAATGTTCTTTAATGCAATAAGTTTTCTCTTATGAAACAATTTTATAGTTACACTGTTAATGTTAGTTACTCTTGCATCTTTAATTATATTGAGCTTATAATCCTATCTATGGCACGAACAACGAATATATTTCTAATCTTTCCTTCATTTTGAAACAGAATACAAAAAAAGAAAAGAAAAAAGAAAAATAACAATGTTAAAACAATTTTTAATGTTATTAAAATAGCAGTGGTTGTAGCTATTATTAGTGTTGCTCTGCTCTTGTTGAATGGCATTCTGGCACTGAGATGACTAAATAAACAATCATAAAACCAGATTTTTAGCTGTGTTACAGTGAGGTTTTATTATCATTGTAAAAATGCTGTTTTTGGATGAAGGGGCTTTTAACATCATCACTGCTATCATCATTTTCATTTTATGCTTGCTTTTGCTATGTTGGCATATGTTAAATGAAAGTTTTTGAGACAGTATTGCCTGACTGGATGCCCTTCCCAGTACCAACTATTGTTTTCAAATACAATTCTTTATTCCCCGTTCTTCTCTTGTTGAACTACCAAGGTTGTGGGTCACAAACAAACAAACTTTCTGACAAAGTGTTGTCAATGCAAAGTGTTATGGTGTGGGTATACATGTCTGGTGTAAAATGGCATTACATACATAAATAACCTAACACAGAATGCACGCCATATTACTCAAATATAGGTACGATGCTCAGAATTCATTGTTCAACTTCCAACTGTTATACTAATACACGTTGAACAAACACAGTAAACCAACATGGCCACTAACACCATCAACTACCTCCTTGACAGTACACTCAGTTCTTATTTATTGTAATTGGTTAGTCCATCTTCAATCACATGGGGGTGTTCAGGATTCTCCCATAACACAGACACAGACACACATGCATACATAGAAGCATGCAAACATAAACATATATGTATACACACACACTTACATTTACATACACTCACACAGATTGCCCACACACACTTGTGGTGGGCTTCTGTATAGTTTCTGTCAGGCAAATTTCACTCACAAAGCATTACGGTGGTAGTAGCAGTAGGTAGTTGTGTTGGTATTGGGTGGTGGTGGTAGTAAAAGTTGTGGGTGGTTGTGTTGTTTGAAGTAGTAATAGTAATAGTAATATTAGGTGTTGGTAGAAGTAGACAGTGATGGAGGTGGTGGTTGTAGTAGTAGTTGTAGTAGGTGGTGGTAAGAGTATTTAGCAATAGTAACAAAGTTGTTGTTTTTGCTGTAGTTGTGGTGGTGGTGGTGGCAGTGGTTTATTGCTTGCTTTACCCACCAAACAAACTAAAAGAGAAAACTAACTTTTCAATTAAGCAACTCCCACTTAGACGCATGTCATGTTTAATGGATTCCTTTATCTATTACTATTTAACATTTAAACAAACAATATGATGAAAATTTGCCTGTTTCAAATGTTATATCTGTTGTACTTAAAGAACTGACATATTGCTATATTAAGGTTAAGAAGAAGATGCACTGAATTCTCTGAATATGATATATGTGCATACATATATATATCTACAACTATCAAATAGAATTATGGAAATCATTCATAAAATTGTTATTAGCTATGTCAAATACAGTGAGGGAGGAATATTTACTGCAACACACACACACACACAAACACACACACACACAAACACACACACACAAACACACGCACACACACACACACACACACACACACACACACACACACACACACACACACACACACACCAAGTCAGAATTTACTTGCAAATGGACGTATGTACATACTTACATCTACATGTGTATATAGATGCATATCAGGGTACAGGACGTTAGAAAAATGAACTACAGACAACGGAACGAACACATAGGAAAACAGATAGCCACTTGGAATTCACACACACATTGACACATGTACGTACAGATGCACAAGTATGTAGACACATATATCAACATAGATATATAGATATACATATAATATATAGACATACATATACATATAGATTTTTTCAATAAATAAATATGGTATTTCAATGTGTGTGTTTGACAGGGTGGGCATGTGGGAATGTTTATATGTATGTTTTACATGTTTTGTTTGAGAATGAATGATGGACGATACTCTTGACCTTCACAATCTCTCTGAGGCTGATCAGATTGATGTGGTTGGTGTGCAGCAGGAACCAACCACAAGTTAACACTTGAAGGAAAACACAGAAGTGAGTTGGGACTTCAGAAGGCTGATGACCTGGGAAGAAAGTATTGAAAAAATATGGGTATTATAGGGTGCAGGTGTGGCTGTATGGTAAGAACGTGAAATGCTTAGCGGTATTTTGTCTGCCGTTACGTTCTGAGTTCAAATTCCGCTGAGGTCGACTTTGCCTTTTCATCCTTTCGGGGTTGATAAATTAAGTACCAGTTACACACTGGGATTGATGTAATTGACTTAACCCCTTTGTCTGTCCTTGTTCATCCCCTCTATGTTTAGCCCCTTGTGGGCAATAAAAAAAATAAAATAAAATAAGAAGTTTGTTTCTCAACCACATGGTTCTGGGTTCAGTCCCACTGCGTGACACCCCAGGCAAGTGTCTTCTACTATAGCCTTGAGCCAATCAATGCCTTGTGGATGGATTTGGTAGATAGAAACTGAAAGAAGCTGTGTGTGTGTGTATGTGTGTGTGTGTGTGTGTTTGTTTGTATGTATATATGATTGTATATTTCTATGTGTGTGTGTCTTTGTGTCTGTGTTTGTCCCCTCTCCAACGCTTGACAATCGATGTTGGTGTGTTTACATCCCTGTAACTTGGTGGTTTGACAAAAGAGACCAATGGGATAAAGATTAGGCTTTAAAAAAATAGTCTTGGGATCGATGGATCGATTTGATTGACTAAAACCCTTCAGGGCACTGCCCCAGCATGGCCGCGATCAAATGACTGAAATCAATAAAAAATAAAAGAAGAAAAGATAAAAAAGTATAGGGCATAGGGAGAGACAACACATTTGTGAGTCTTGGCATTAACTCAAAACAAGCACCCTACCGTCTGCTCTTCACTGTGAATAAGAATCCCTTTGTTGCAGAAGTAGTAGCTTCTTGAAACATTTTCCAATCCATTTTTTTATTTTGATACTTTGCTCTTGGAACAACCACTTTCTCTGTTGATTTGGCCACTTCTTTGAAAGTGAATGTAGAAGCAACCAGCTACTTCACTAGTGTTCCTTGGTTATTTAAAGACAATTTTAAAAAATCGTTGTTTGCCCCTCTGCAGTTAGATCAGGAAGAAATATTTGCAGACTCATTCTTTACATGTCTAGGCAGGTTTGCAAGTTCAAAATATGCTGTGTGCTGTAGGGTATCATCATCATCATCATCATCATCATCATCGTTTAACGTCCGCTTTCCATGCTAGCAAGGGTTGGATGATTTGACTGAAGACTGGCAAGCCAGAAGGCTGCACCAGGCTCCAATCTGATCTGGCAGAGTTTCTACAGCTGGATGCCCTTCCTAACGCCAACCACTCCAAAAGTGTAGTGGGTGCTTTTATGTGCCACCGGCACGAGGGCCAGTCCAGCGGTACTGGCAACAACCTCGCTCGAATGATTTTCTAACGTGCCACCAGCACAATTGCTAGAAGGCAACGCTGGTAACAATTACACTCTAATGGTGCTATTTACAGGCCACTAGCACAGAAGCCAAACAGCTGCTCTGACAAACGTCTCCCTTTTTGATATCAGTGTACTCAGCTCACTTGTCTCATTTGTACATGGCATTCTGAGACACTGGTATTTTTACGTGTGACACGTCAGGAAGAAGTGTTTTATCAGTTGCAGATATAAGCACTGATCAGAAAAACAATTCTGTTCACTGAAAATATAAACAAAGCCAGTGGCTTTGGCTAGACTCAAAGTTTTGGCTATATCTGACTGATGAGGCACAGCATGTCGAAAAACTGGTGTTCCAGAATGCTGTGCACCAGTGAGATGAGTGTGCTGAGCACGTTATTGTTTAAAAGGGAGAAATTATTTTTCTGTGACATACACTACAGCACCCAGCATATTTTGCATTGTGCCAGCCTAAACATGTTAAAAATGAATATGCAAGTAGTCATTCAAACAATTTGTTTCACTGAAACTCTTACTGCTAACTACTCGTGTACGTCTGCTCCATATGAAGTCTACCGTCACTGTTAGCCTGGTTGTGATCCTTCTGGACCTGTTGTGTGGCCATAATGTACATGGGGTAACTAAACTGGCACTTTGTTGTTTACGATAACAAGGGTTCCAGTTGATCCTGTCAATGGAACAACATGCTTGCTAAATTTATGTGCAAGTGGCTGAGCACACCACAGACATGCACACCCTTAACATTGTTCTGTAGGAGTATACCTGCATGGACAACGGATGATGATGATGATGATGATGATGATGATGATGATGATTCAGCATGACACACAATATGACAAGGCTGGCTCTTTGAATTACAGGTCCTACTCATTTTTGCCCAGCTGAATGGACTGGAGCAATGTTAAATAAAGTGTCTTGCTCAAGAACACAATGTGCTGCAGGTAATCGAACTTGCGACCTTACGATTGTGAGCTGAATACTCCTAACCACTAAGCCACACAGTTTGACTCTCACTGCTATACCCAACAGACTATACTGCACTGCACTACTTTATCTTCAGCTGCTGAAGATAAAGTATCTTGATCATGAACACAACACACAGATTGTGACAGAACATGTGTGACCTGCTGACCTCTTAACTACAGCCGTCCATGTTGTTTATAGCAGTAGATTCTACTCATTTGGAATACTGAAGTTCATATGCATAGTGTGTGTGTGTGTGTGTGCATGCACATGTAAATGGGATGCAGGCATACACTGAAGTGGTGGAGTAAATTTGATTTGCATTCATGAAGTCTCCTGTATTTGAACTCAGTATGCCACACTTTGGATTAAGTGTCCTTCTTCTACAATTCCCTTGGTTTGATATGGTACACTGTAAAGAATTAGTATGTACTCCTTTTATGCATATAATGCATGAATAAGTCACTAATGATAGCTGAGCCTCGTCTTCTTTTCTGCTAAGTCTTTTGTTTTTCCTGAGATTTCCTTCGAAGTCTTTTGATTCTAAGATACACTTCCATGTTTAGATTTTCTTCTCTAAGTCTTTGGCAGGTTCAGCTATAAGTATGAAATCACTGATTTCATCCAAGTGTTCTTGAGAATAATAAATTCTAAGTGTCTTTGTTAAGGTTTGTGAAACTAAATTGAACTCGAGGGTAACTGAGAACTGATCCCTGATCAACATCATCCTGTTTGATATGGCCATTTGCTACGTCCCTTACTGTGTGTGTATGTGCACATAATCACACGCACACACTGTTTAATTCTTCCCTCTGTTGCTATCCAAAGTTTTCTGTTCCAAGGAATATTCATCTATTTTATTATTCTCCCTTATTTCCGCACCCAATGTCAACATTCTTGTTCACATATAATTGATGTTACCTTTATATATTGGTACTACCTTTATATATTCATAGTTTTTTTTTGTTTTTTTTTTAATTATCTTAACATCCTACAACACTCTACACGTCTACACATATACAGGTCTTGCAAACAGGCATATAGTGTACACAAACAATATTTGCAAAAACCATATACTAGAAAATATTACCAAGTTTTTACAACACATACATACATGTACACATGTAAGTACATATGCATATGTATGTTTGCATGTATGTCTATTTATATATATATATATACACATCTATACTTTTGAAAGGCAGAGCTATCCATCTAATCTCCACCATGACACCATTTTAATAACAGATGTTATTGATCTTTATATAAAACCTAGCAATTTTCTTCTAGATGACTTGTGAATCAAGAAAAGGAATTGATTTGGAGGGAAAATTTCTAAACGAAAATTATTACACACATACACAAAAAAACATACACACACATGCGCGTGCACACACATGCGCGTGCACACACACACACATACACACACTTACAAACACATGTGGGCACACATGCATATCATTACCGTAATCATCGTTTTACATCAGATTTCAATGCTGGGGTAATATGTCATTGCCCTGTCCAACCCATGCCAGCACAGAAAGCAGGTGAAAAATTATGATATATATATATATATATATATATATACAAACACACATGTATATGTATGTGTGTGCGTGTGTGTGTATAGGTACATTGGTGCAAGCAAGAAAAATAGAACTCAAAATATGAATATTCTTCTATTCTTTTACTTGTTTCAGTCATATGACTGCAGCCATGCTGGAGCACCATCGTTAGCCGAAGAAATTGACCCCATGAGTTATTCTTTTACAGTGTGACATTTCTTTTGTAGTTCAGTATATATATATATATATATATATATATATATTCATATATTTTATATTTGGTTTCCCATGCTAGCATGAGTTAGATGAATATGTATTACGAAGGCGTTGTTGTTATAGCTGGTTGCCCTTTCTGTCACTTATCCTTACTGGGTTTTCAGATAAGGAAGTTTTCAATCCGCTCTTCTTTGAAAGTACAGTACAGTGCTGCTGGATGACTCATTGATAGCTCATTGCTATATTTTGAAAAAGGACAAAATGCAAACGCCACATAAACACATACCAACAAACATAGACCCACTCATATACATGCATTTGAACATACAGACACACACTCAGACACATCCAGATATGTGATACACTTCATACGGTTTCTATCAACCACATTTACTCCAAAGTTATTGGTTGGTTTCAATCTATAATAGAAGACACCTACCCATGCCACTGTGTGATGGGATTGAACTCGACAGCATGTGTTTGCACAACAAATTTCTTAACCACACCACCATGTCTGTACCTAAGTATATACATATGTGTGTATGTGTGAGAATGCATGTGTATTTATCAGTAGCTATCTACAGTTACATTTTTAATATGTATGTATACATATTTTTACATATAGCTTGTACACACACACACACACACACACACACACACACACACACACACACACACATATGCATGCATGCTTACATATTCTTCTTCAGCAATCGATTGGAGATTGCAAGTTTCAGCAAACAACAGACACCCACACACTCTGCAAACATGCACATACATATGCACACACATAAAAATATATATCTGTATGATGTAAACATACACACATGCATACACACACATACACTCACAGTCATACACATACAATCACATACATACACATGCATACATACATGTTTGTTTGTTTTTTGCATATGAAAACAGTTAAACATTAAGTTGAAGGATTACTTAATACTTTTGAGTGAACTATAATATTTATTTTTTTACTTACTGTCAGAGACCGTCTAAAAGTAAATAAATACCAACAGTAACCATGGAATTTCATGGTTACTTTGAAAACTCAAAGATGGATGGAAATTTATTGAGAACAGCAAGGAATCATTTCTCTTGAAATTTTTTTTCTCTCTAAAACAAATGAATTTTGAGATGGTGTAAAACTTCACATAGGTGGTATTGTAGCTGCCCGCCCCTGAGCTGTAAATTATATAAAAATATACCAGTAATATAGGTGCAGGAGTGGCTGTGTAGTAAGTAGCTTGCTTACCAACCACATGGTCTCGGGTTCAGTCCCACTGTGTGGCACCTTGGGCAAGTGTCTTCTACTATAGCCTAGGGCCGACCAAAGCCTTGTGAGTGGATTTGGTAGACGGAAACTGAAAGAAGCTTGTCGTATATATATAAATGTATGTATGTGCGTGTATATGTTGTTTAGCTGTATTTATCCCCACAACATCGCTTGACAACCAATGTTAGTGTGTTTAGGTCCCCGTAACTTGGCGGTTCGGCAAAAGGGACCGATAGAATAAGTATTAGGCTTACAAAGAATAAGTCCTGGGGTTGATTTGATTCGACTAAAGGCCGTGATCCAGCATGGCTGCAGTCAAATTACTGAAACAAGTAAAAAAAATCAAAAAATAAAAGAGTAATATAGGCACAAGCATAATAGTTCTAAGTTTGGTTTCACTGCAGAGTAACATGGACTATGGTCTAATATAGCTTTGACTTTGGTGTTTCTCCCTCTCCCTTTCTCTTTTCCTCTCTCTCTCTCTCACACACACACACTTCTTTTCATTTTAATTAGGACTACTCTTATGTTGAGTGAATTAAAATTATATGAACATAAAATATAATTATATACATACTCGGTGGGAGTAGCAAATATTCGAATGAGACTTTCGAAGACTGAAGTGAAGAAGGGTTCCATGCCAACGGCGGTCGAGCATGGGTCAATCTGTCCTAAGAAGTGGGCGAAAGCTTCCATGAAGGGCGCTGGATCCGTTGCGAACGAACGTACATACTTTCCTTATATACATCTTTTCAATGAATACACATGAAGCCAGTGACCCCTGACTGGCTCCTGTGCTGGTGGCACGTAAAAAGTACCATCCGAATGTGGTCAATGCCAGTGCCGCCTGACTGGCTCCTGTGCCAGTGGAACGTAAAAAGCACCCACTACACTCTCAGAATGGTTGGCATTAGGAAGGGCATCTCGCTGTAGAAACCTTGCCAGATCAGATAGGAGCCTGGTGCAGACTACTGGTTTGCCAGTCCTCAGTCAAGCCGTCCAACCCATGCCAGCATGGAAAACGGCCGTTAAATGATGACGATGATGATGACACACATATATGCATATACATATATGCAAACATATTGATATGTATATATTTCCAAAGGTCGTGCACTAGCAGAATCATTTACCTACCTGGCAAAATGCTCAGCAGTGTTTTGTCTGTCTTTACTTACTGGACTCAAATTTTGCTGAGGGTAACTTTGCTTTTTCTCCCTTCTGGGGTCGGTAAAATAAGTACCAGTTAAACACTGGGGTTGATGTAATTGACTTAACCCGCCCCCCCCCAAAAAAAAATTAGTGGCCTTGTGCCAAAATTTGAAACCAGTATACATACATACATGTCTTACACACACACATGCACACACATTACGTTTTAGGGTCAGTTTTCTTCTCAATGCAAAACTTTCTCAAAAAAAAAAAATACTTCTGACTGCATTTTATCTCCTGGAGATTCCTTTCTGTTTAAAATTTAATCTATTTGAAAATTCACAATCCCAATTTTTAATCAAACATTCTCAAAAAGAATTGTTAATTCATTCTATATAAGAAAAATGTTCTCAAGTTTAATGCCAGTTTAATAAGTGCTATACAGGAGCTCAATCAAACTGTCTTAAATAATAATGATAATACAGTTCTATATTTAAGAGATGAATAATTATGTACATTATTTACATTTGACAGATATACCCACGGGCATATGACATAGTGGTTAAGATCACAGGCTACTAACCCCAAGATTCCAAGTTTAATTCCAAGCAGTAACCTGAATAATAATAATAATAATAATAATAATAACATCGAAAAATACCTTAGGAATAAGAACCCAGGTTCAAAACTTCCCCAAGACACCTGATGAAGGCTGGAGGGTATATCAGCTGAAACGGTGTTAACAACAAACAAGATGAGGATAAATATCTGTCAAATGTAAATAATGTAAATAACCATAATAATCATAATAGTAGTTCCAGGTTCAGTCCCACCATGCGGCACTTTGAGTGAGCATCTACTATAGCCTTGGGCTGACCAAAGCTTTGTGAGGGAATTTGGTAGACAGAAACTGTATGAAACCTGTATTGGAGTGAGAGAGGCAAGAGTGTTTATAAATGATAGGAAAGCTTGTAGAGTATTTGTGGATGGATGAATGAATTTTGATGTTGCTCAAAGGGGTAAGGAACCAACATGATGCGGCGGGGGTAAACCAGCATATGCTGCTGGGCCCTGTTGCTGATATTGGGGGTTACGTTCCATACCTTGACCCGAGCATAGAATGGGGCTTGGGCCTTTGAGTTGGAAAATGAATGGAATGCCTGGTGTGTGTCTTGTTGTCACTACCCACTCCTAAAAAAATGGAGAATAGGCCTGGGTATAGATGATGATGATGATGATGATGACGACGGCGATGGCGGCGGCAATGACGGCGACGGTGGTGGTGGTGTGTGTGTGTGTGTGTGCTTGTCTTTGTATCTGTCTTTGTCCACCACCACTGCTTGACAACCAGTATTGGTGTGATTGCATCCTTGTAACTTAGTGGTTTGGCAAAAGAGAATAATAAAATAAAAGTAGCAGGCTTTTGAAAAACACAAGTCCTGGGGTTGATTTGTTCAACTTGAACCCTTCAAAACGGTGCCCCAGCAAACACTAAAACAAGTAAATGGTCTGTGTTTGAGTGAGTGAGCATGTGCGTATGTGTGTCTGTCCACACAAGTCTGTTTTCTGTTTATGCCACTTAAAACTAATTATGTTGTTTATATAATGTAACATAACAGCTTAACAAATAACACATTGGTAAAATGTACCAAACTTAAAAATGGACATTGAGGTCATTATGCCACTCTAAACCCTCGTATGTAAAGCCCCAGCATGGCCCAGTCCAATAGCCAGTAAAATACTTAGTGATTAAAAGAGTATATACTTTATTTAATATTTATTCAATAATGATTTGTCTGAAGAATGACAAAAATGTATTTCTTCAGATAATGTCTTTGATTTCCTTCCACAGGTTATCTGTCAAATGTCTTATGAATCATATTAATTTTATACCTTTGGTTTTGTCCCCTAATTAGAGCATATTAGAGTATAGTTACATCCTCAGTGAATGCACATGGTCCAGTGGTTAGAGCATTGGGCTCACACTCATGAGGTAGTGAGTTCATTTCCCAGACTGGGTTCTGTGTTGTGTTCTTGGGTAAGACACTTTATTTCATGTTGCTCCAGTTCATTCAGCTGTAGAAATGGTGCCAAGCTGTATCAGCCTTTGCTTTTCTCTTGGATAACATTGGTGGCATGGAGAGGAGAGGCTGGTATGTATGGGCGACTGCTGGTTTTCTATAAACAACTTTGCCTGGACTTGTGCCTCAGAGGGGAACTTTCTAGGTTCAATCCCATGGTCATTCATGACTGAAGCGGGTGTTTACCCTTTATTTTATATATTCAGAAACAAGTACAATGATATTATAGATATAATAGATATAAAAGTTTTGATTGAGCAGATGACAGTTAATTGCATTTAAGCATATGCACTAAGTAACTCATGAGTAAGAAGGGAATCGTTTGATTATGTATTACTACACTTTTTATTTCTTCATCTTCATTAACCAGTATTTCTACTAATGATTCCACGCCACTACTATTTTAACTGCTAGTATTGTTCAAAGTATATTCAGATGTGTGTGTGTGATAATGTCTCTCATGTCTCAAGGCAGAAACGTTAGCACGCTGGGCGAAATGCTTAGCATTATTTCGTCTGCTGTTACGTTCTGAGTTCAAATTCCGCCAAGGTTGACTTTGCCTTTCATCTTTTCAGGGTTGATAAATTAATACCAGTTATGCACTGGGGTTGATATAATCGACTTAATCCCTTTGTCTGTCCTTGTTTGTCCCCTCTATGTTTAGCCGTTTGTGGGCAATAAAGAAATAAGAAACGTTAGTACGCCAGGTGAAATGCATAACAGTATTTCATCTGTCTTTACGATAGGAGTTCAAATTCTGTTGAGGTCGACTTTGCCTTTCATCCTTTCAAAGTCGATAAATTAAGTACCAGTTGCGTACTGGGGGTGATCTAATTGACTGCCCCCCCCCAAATATTTGGGCCTTGTACCTAGAGTAGAAAAGAATGTCTCTCATGTCTTTTTTCTTCTGCTCTCACTGTTACTATATACACTCAGGTAAACACTCTCTTCTCTCTCTCTCTCTGTCCCTCAACCTTCAACTAACCACTTCCCGGGGTAGAATATGTACACTAACATATTGGCTTCAAATTTTAACACAAGACCTACAAGTTTGGGTGGGGTTGCAGGGTAAGTTAATTACATCAACCCCAGGACTCGACTCTTACTTATTTTATCAACCCTGAAAGGACAAAAGAGAAAGTTGACCTTGGTGGAGTTTGAACTCAGCCTGTAAAGATGGACAGAATGCCACTAAGAATTTTGCATGACATGCCAGTTCCACGTCTTTATCTACACTAACATATTAATATCATAGGCATTTATAGATGCACAAGTACACACACACACACACACAGAACCTTTCTGTCTATTTTTCTTCTCTTTTCTTCCCACCCTCATTGTACATATTATGAGTATCTTTTTATCTTTATTTTTCTTGTTACTTTTTGTATTTTTTGTAATATCTTTTTTTTTTCCAATGATTAAAAATCTTTTAATTTTATTTTACTTTATTTTGGTGTTATATTTAAGTTATCAAACAGGATTGGATAAAAAAAAATTGCAATTTATTTCAGCTAAAATCAGTAAAATTTAATTCTCATAGTTTAATCACAAATAACTGCTTATGGCATTGTATGTACATTATTGGAAATCTTTATCAGTTTGTCTGTGATACTAGCCAAACAACATTGTGCTTCTTCACACAAGTAAAGAAATACTCTGATGCAAGCCCACACATCTTCATGCACGTACAAGACACATTTTTTTCCTTCTGCAAAATATATAGCAACTACAGAAATAAATATTGGTAACTAATGTATAATATTACATATAGGGTGTTTCATAATGGAGACTTGATTTTCTGGGAAGAAATTTTGGGCGTGTCAGTATGGCAATATTATCATTATTTATATATGTGGTGATATTGCTATATGTGTGGTAATACTACTGTTATATCCCTTATGTGTGTGTGTTTGATAATATCACTGGTACACACACACACACACACACACACACATGCGTGCGCACACCTGTAAATATGGATTCATCATCATTATTTAACATCCATTTTCCATGCTGGCATGGGTTGGATGGTTTAACAGTAGCTAGCAAGCTGGAGGGCTGCACCAGGCTTCAATAATCTGTTTTGCCAGAGTGTATTGGGTGCCTTTTATGTGATGCTTTTTACATGGTGCCAGAATGGGTCCTTTTTATGTGGCACCACACACACACAAGTATATTAATTTATGGTGGTAGATGTTGAAGTAGATAAAGTTACAATTAATAGTGATAAAGATTTCCAATTGGGTTAAAAAGAACCTTTGGATGGAAATATTCAAAGGCTGTTCCCACATCTTTTATAAACATGACAGACATTCTATCATTGAACCAAAGCAATATCCATAATATCATTGTTCTATCTTAATGTAAGAGTTGTAAAGTACATAGTAAAAGGGTAAAGACCCCCTTTGGTAATGAAAGACAATGGGATTGCACTTAGAAGGTTCCCTTTGAGGCACATATATGGGCAAGATGTTTATGGAAGACCAGCGGTCACCCATACATACCAGCCTCTCCTCTCCAGGCCATTGATGTTATCCAAGGGAAAGGCTTGGCACTAGTGTGCTCAAGAACACAAAACACAGCCTGGTCTTGGAATCAAACTCATAACCTCATGATTGTGTGACTAATGCTCTAACCACTGAGCCATTCACCTTCACCAAAGTCGTAGTGTGTGTATGTATATATATATATATATATATATATAATAATATTATTAGGGACAAAATCCAAAATTACAGGTAAAAAACTCAATTAAAATCAATTTATAAAAAATTAAAATTAAATTGAGCCTTATAGATAAAGTATATATAAAATATATATAGTTTTAGGGAAAATAACCAATTTCCAAGAACTCATCGATGAAAATCCACTATCACATATAGAAAAATTAATAATTAAAAGCACAATAAATGAGTATAATATAAAGTAAAGTAAATATCATAAGATAAATATAATAAAAAGAATACACGTGTTTCATAACCAATTTTCAAATAGAAAAGAAATTTAAATCGATTAAAATCAATTGAAATTATCGAAAATAAGTTCTATTCAAAAATATAGCTACTCGTCAGATCGTAATTAGAACAATAATTAGGTATATATCTCAACCAACAATAAGTACCAAATGAATTAATATGAAATACTTATTATATAAAGATAGAAAAATTATTTAAAAAATATCATAATATCAAAATAATAACCATTCAATAATCATCCCTTCATCCATAATAATAACATGTATATTATATACAAAAAACATCTTACCTAAATTATCATTGTTTTAAATTATCATTGTTTTAAATACAAGTTGAACGAAGTTTAAGTTTAAAATAATAATGAAGATAAAATTAGTACATATTTAACCGGTGTAATAGTTAAAGCTATACTATTTAAAGCTAAAGACGTTTATTTAATTATGATTAAAGATCAATTGAATAATAGAAAAATACAAGATTATTTATTTCTACAAACGTAATAATAAAAAATATGAATGAAAAAATTATGAATGGAAAAAATTATGAATGAAAAAATTAGGAAAGAAAAAATTATTAAGAATAAAAGGTTAAACTTTATATATATATACAAAGTTTTGATTTAAAAAAAACTTTAACGATATTATAAACTATAAAGATTAATAATTAATCAAATAATATTAATCAAAAATAATCGAAAATATATCAACACTATTCCAATCGAAGTTCTAATATTATGTTGAAATGAAACTATAACTTCTAAATAATATAGTGTTAAATAAGTTATCTATTAAAATAATCTATAAAGAAACAAATGAATAGTATAAAAACAAGAATACATATTATTTCAAATAGTAGAAAATCTTTAGCAAAGTGAAAACAGTACTTATCCAAATTTTTCCGTAATTCAAACTGAAAACTAAGACGTTATCTAATAGCTATAGCGTTATATGTGTGTGTGTGTGTGTGTGTGTGTGTGTGTGTGTGAGAGAGAAAGTTGGTATGTGAAAGCACGTGGTTGGATGTATAAAAGATAAACAAGAGTGAAAAGACTACAGAAGGCTTGTGTTACATGGTTAAAGTATATATTTAAATTGTTATGTCAGAAAAATGTTATCAAACTTTGGATATAGAAACATTGTATTTGGAGAAATAACTGGTTTCATGTTTTCTTTTCAAATTTCTCTACCTGTATCGTAACATGTCTTCGCTTCAGTGTATAAAATAGAGTTCTAGATATCTAAAACTCTATTTTATTTTATATACTGGAGCGAATACATGTTACGATACAGGTAGAGAAATTTGAAAAGAAAACACGAAACCGGTTATTTCTCTAAATACAATGTTTCTATACCCAAAATTTTATAACATTTTTCTGACATAACAATCTAAATATATACTCTAACCATGTAACACAAGCCTTCTGTAGTTTTTTCACTCTTGTTTATCTTTTATATATATATATATATATATATATATATATTTATATGTATATATATATATATTTATATGTATATATATATATATTTATATGTATATATATATATATATTTATATGTATATATATATATATATTTATCTGTATATATATATATATATATATATATATTTATATGTATATATATATATATATTTATATGTATACATATTTGTTTTGCAAGATTTTTTATGTGAAATCGTGTGTTGAAACAGATGTTGTTGTACTTGGGGATGGTCATATTGCCAGTTTAGCCAATAAAAACACACGCACTGTATATTTGGTGTTAATTTTTTTTTTTTTTCAGCTTTATATTACATTAATCTTAATCTTAATCTTATTTCGGCCAGAGTTCTTTCGTCACACTTCTGTGACCTCATCAGTGGTCCTTTGTTTCCTTCTTTCTTATGTGTGTCTCACCTTGCTAACTATCAGCCATTTTGTATTTTTTGTATTTATATGTATATATATATATATATTTATATGTATATATATATATATTTATATGTATATATATATATATTTATATGTATATATATATATATTTATATGTATATATATATATATTTATATGTATATATATATATATATATATATATATATATATATATTTATATATATATATATATATATTTATATGTATATATATATATATTTATATGTATATATATATATATTTATATGTATATATATATATATTTATATGTATATATATATATATTTATATGTATATATATATATATTTATATGTATATATATATATATTTATATGTATATATGTATATATATATATATATATATATATATATATATATATATATATATATATATTTATATGTATATATATATATATATATATTTATATGTATATATATATTTATATGTATATATATATATATTTATATGTATATATATATATATATATATATATATATTTATATGTATATATATATATATATTTATATGTATATATATATATATTTATATATATATATATATACATATAAATATATATATATATATATATATATATAAATATATATATATATATATATATATATATATTTATATGATATATATATATATATATATATATATATACATATAAATATATATATATATATATATATA
>NC_142933.1:45460194-45461950 GCF_046866305.1 Octopus bimaculoides | reverse complement strand
AGCATGGTTGTTCGTACGCATGGGTCATACAGTCTGCCTTTTACTCTGAGTGAGAGTCCCTTTGTCGCCAGCAGGGGTAAGAGCTCTCTAAACTTTGCCCAGGCTATTTATATATATATATATATATATATATATGTATATATATATATATATGTATATATATATATATATGTATATATATATATATATATATATATATATATATATATGTATATATATATATATGTATATATATATATATGTATATATATATATATATATATATATGTATATATATATATATATATATATATATGTATATATATATATATATGTATATATATATATATATATGTATATATATATATTTATATGTATATATATATATTTATATGTATATATATATATATATATGTATATATATATATATATATATTTATATGTATATATATATATATATATATATATATATATATATTTATATGTATATATATATATATATATTTATATGTATATATATATATATACATTAAGAGTATGCCCAGGCTATTTATATATATATATATGTATATATATATATATATGTATATATATATATATATGTATATATATATATATATATATATATATATATATATATGTATATATATATATATATGTATATATATATATATATGTATATATATATATATATATATATATGTATATATATATATATATATATATATATGTATATATATATATATATGTATATATATATATATATATGTATATATATATATTTATATGTATATATATATATTTATATGTATATATATATATATATATGTATATATATATATATATATATTTATATGTATATATATATATATATATTAAGAGTATGAAGACCGGGAAAGCCCCCGGCCCATCAGGAATCACTGCAGAGATGCTCAAAATATCTGGCAGTGTTGGCTATAGCCTAGTCACCCGTATTACGAACCAGGTGATACACGAAGGAGTCATACCCTATGACTGGTGTAGCAGCATCATAGTCAACTGCTACAAAGGTAAAGGGGACGCTTTAGATACAAATAATTACAGAGGCATCAAGCTGTTAGATCAGGTTATGAAAGTTACAGAGAGGGTCATAGCCCAACTAATTAGGGAGCGAATCAATTTAGATGAGATGCAGTTTGGGTTCGTGCCAGGTAAAAGCACTACTGATGCCTTATTTCTAGTGAGACAGTTGCAAGAGAAATACCTAGCCAAGGATAAACCTCTGTACCTGGCTTTCGTTGACATGGAGAAAGCCTTTGACAGGGTCCCCCGATCCCTTATCTGGTGGTCAATGAGGAAACTTGGGATAGAAGAATGGCTAGTGAGAGCTGTGCGAGCCATGTACAGAGATGCGGCCAGTAAGGTGAGGGTTGGAAATGAGTACAGCAATGAATTCCGGGTAGAGGTAGGGGTCCACCAAGGTTCCGTCCTCAGCCCCCTATTATTTACCATAGTCCTCCAGGCAATCACAGAGGAGTTCAAGACAGGTTGCCCCTGGGAGCTCCTCTATGCTGATGACCTTGCCCTAATTGCGGAGTCACTATCAGAACTAGAGGAGAAGTTTCAGGTGTGGAAGCAAGGTCTAGAATTGAAGGGCCTTAGAGTCAACCTAGCTAAAACCAAAATCCTAATAAGTAGGAAGGTAGATAAAACACAAACCCCTTCAGGTAGATGGCCCTGCTCAGTATGTAGAAAAGGAGTAGGTAGTAACTCTATAAGATGTACCCGGTGCAAGCTA
>NC_142933.1:45432694-45455194 GCF_046866305.1 Octopus bimaculoides | reverse complement strand
CACAATGACATACTAAATCCATTCACAAGGCTTAGGTTTGTCTTGGGCTATAGTAGAAAGACACTTGCTCAAGGTGCCGTATAGTGGGACTGAACCTGGAATCATGTTGGGAAGCAACCTTCTAACCACACAACCACATAGAATTAAGAATTTAACATTTTTCTGTAAAAATAGTTCTTCATGTTTGGAATATTAAATGATAGCAAGATTGTGATGATTTAGTTAACATTTCTTCTCATGTGAGACAATCCAGTGCTGTTTCCTTTGTTTTTGTGCTGGCTTAAGCCTTTAGCATTCAGATTACTCTGTTAAATGTAATGTTTGTGCTGATCTCTAATGTGCCATGAGGAGCCAATCTCTAATTGTAAAAGGAACATGGAAGCGGTAGATCCAGGAAAACGTGGGATGAAGTGGTAAGAAAGGATCTACAGATATTGGGACTCACTGAGAGGATGACATGAGACTGAGGCTCCTGGCAGTTTACTGTGCTTGAGGAAACACACCAAGCCAAGTAAAAGTGTGGTTGTCCTTGTATACAGGCTTGTCCCTTCTCTAGTTGAACATTCCTAATTTTGTGGGCTTATGGGTGCTGGTACCATGTAAAAAGCACCCATACTGGTGCCACATAAACACACCTGTGCTGGTGATGTGTATAAGCATCTGGTATACTCTGTAAAGTGGTTGGTGTTAGAAAGGGCATCCAGCTATAGAAACTATGCCGAAACAGACATGGAACCTGGGCAGCTCCTCAGCTGGCCAGCTCCAGTCAAACTGTCCAACCCATGCCAGCATGGAAAACAGACATTAAATGATGATGATGATTTCAATTAATCATGAATTATCTTGTTGCTTTGAGATTTCAGTGACGTGATTGTTTATTGTTTTGAATGAAATTGTATGGTAAGATGTTAGAGGGTGGATGGCGGGGCCAGTTTAAACATAAAAGAAGCTGAATAGTTTGGCTGGATATGGTCAATTTAAATGCTAAAGAGTTAATGGATAACAATTTGGTGTCATCATCATCCTCATCATCATTACCACTTAATGTCCACCTTCCATGCTGGCATGGGTTTAAGTGAAAAACCCTTACTTCATATTCCATCACTGATATTACTGTACCCTAGTTAAGGTACTATATATCTCCTGCATCCATTTAATTGGCAGTAGCATTGGTTAAAAGCAAAATGAAAACATCTTAGAGTGAAACCTCAAACTGGAAGCTGACAACTTAATTGTTGACTGTATTTTAGATTGAACCATTTCATTCACACAAAAACAAAATAGAATGTAAGTGATAAAAAGTTTGCTGATTATAGTGTTTTCATTATTTATTTTGCTAACTTTAAATAATTTGGATCAGTTGAAGCAAACAAATTCATTTAATAAACTCAAGAAACTAGCAGACTTCTATTTATAAAGTAAAATCCAAAATGAATGTAGCTAGACTGAAGGAGGCTAATCACTGTGTTTCAATTAACAAACAAATAAAGTTAGAAATATTCTAATTAAAAAAGAATGAAAATAAAAGAAAATGGCTCCAGTCTGTGTGTTAGGATAAATACACAGATGTTGGATTTGATTCTTGTGATTGTAGTTGGATAAAAGACAGTTCCATGTTATTGCTCTCCTGATTGGCTATAGAAAACGAGAAGCAAGCAGAATAATAATAATAATAATAATAATAATAATAATAATAATAATAATAATCATAATAATAATAATAATAATAATAATAATAATCATAATAATAATAATAACAATAACAATAACAGTAATAATCATCATTGTCATCATCATTCTTTAACATCTGCTTTGATACACACACACATACATACACACACACATATGTGTGTATGTGTATGTATATATATGTGTGTGTGTATGTGTATGTATATATATATGTGCATGTGTGTGTATATGTATATATACACACACACATCCATACATGTATACATACACACAAACACACACACACACAACAAACACACACACACTCACACAAACACACATGCACACACACACACACACACACACACACACACACACACATACTCACATACACACATGCACATACTGCCAGAATGAACTTCACTCAAAGATTGTATTAATTAAGCAAACCTCTTTGCTTACTTGCAGGCAGGCAAGCAGGAAGCTATAAAATATCTATCAAAATAATTAAACAGTAAACAGTCATTAGAAATACTGAAACATCATTTAAAACTGATTTATCCTTGCATAGCATTTCAGTATACACATTGGTTCTTATGCTGGAAGGGTTAATTTATCATATCATGAGAGATTATTGATTATGAAACTATGACTAGTGATTATATTCCTGGAATGAAGGTGATATGATTGAAATGTTTGTGATTGTGGCTGTCAGAGACAAATTGAATTCTTGCATGTTCTTTAAATGATTTTAAATACTCGAGAACTTAAATGATAAATGTAATGTTTGTAATATTGCATAATGAAGTTAATGTATCACTAATGTAAGATGCTGTGGCATAGCTGTGTGGTAAGAAGCTTGCTTCCCTATCACACATGGTTTCAGGTTCAATCCCACTGATAGAATAAGTACCAGGCTTACAAAAGAAATATTTTTAAAAATTAAAAACAGTACTGGGGTCTATGTGTTCTACTAAACCTCTTCAAGGAAGTGCCTCAGTATGGCTGTGGCTAAATGGCTGAAACAAATAAATGATAAAGCTAAATTAAAATATACAAATGGCATCCAATCGTAAAATCCCTGCCAAATCAGACTGGGGTGTGGTGCAGCTCCCCTGCTTGCCTGCTCTGGTCACATCATCAAATCCATGCCAGCATGAGCAACAGACATTAAATGATGATGGTGATGATGACGATGATAACAATGAAATGGTTTTCAACATTGTAGAGTTAAGTTGCTTGAGTGAAATTTAACAGCTTAAACCACACTGCATCATTGTACATTATTTTGCTTCCATTCAGAAAATGGTATCAATACTATTTAATAGCTGTGTGACTGGTATTGAGAAATAAAATCCATTTTTAGAATTCATGTTTCACCAACTCATATTCATGCAAAAATGCTAATTTGTAAAACCTATAAAATCTATGGAGAATTTCCATGAAAATGTGTGGAAACAAAATGTAATTTGTGTAAAAATGTTTTATTTGTATATTTATTATAGAGGAACACCAATGATTAAAATATCTGCTTCACTCTTGATTCTTGTTCTCCAGACGAATTTTGAATATATTTCTGAGAGATGACCTTTTTTCTTTTCCTATAATGCAAATGTCAACAGCTACAGCCATATCTATTCTTGTAAAATGTGAGAAACTCTCAGAGAAATCAGGATAAATATTTCTGAAACTATCAAAAGTGAAAAATGTTTTGCTTTCCATCCCTTCAGGGTTGATAAAAAATGGTACCAGTTGAGCACTGGGGTCAATATAATTGACTAACCCCTCTCTCACAAAATTTCTCGCCTTGTGCCTATAATAGAAAAAATTGTTATTATTAGGGAAGTAGATTCGCAGAATTGTCAGAATCTTAGAAAATGTACCTCATGTATTTTGTTCTGGTTCTTTACATTCTGAGTTCAAATCTTGTGGCTGGTATAGAAAATAAGGTACCAAGTCATCGACGGGTTGATGTAATCAAGTAACTCCTTCCTCTCAGAATCGCTGGCCTTGTGTCTAAATTGGAAATTACTACTACTACTACTACTACTACTACTACTACTACTAAGGCAGTGAGCTGGCAGAATCGTTAGCATGCCCGGCGAAATGCTTAGTGGTATTTCGTCTGTCTTTACGTTCTGAGTTCAAATTCTGCTGAGATCAACTTTGCCTCTCATCCTTTCAGGGTCGATAAATTAAGTACTAGTTGTGTACTGGGGTCGATCTAATCGACTGCCCACCCCCCACTCCCTGTAAAAAATTTCGGGCCTTGTGCCTAGAGTAGAAAGAATGGTTAGCATGCCAAGCAAAATACTTAGCAGCATTTTGTCCATCTTTATGTTTTGAGTTCAAATCCTGTCAAGGTTGACTTTACATTTCATCCATTCGGGGTTGATAAAATAAGTAAAAGTTGAGTACTGGGATTGATGCAATTGGCTTATCTCCTCCTCTGAAATTACTGACTTCGTGCCAAAATTTGAAATCACCAAGAGAAGGATAAAGTTTGATTCAGAATAAAGTCAGAATTACAAACCTGTCTGCTGGATTGGAGCTTTAGGTTTCTCATCAAACATCCTTTTGGTTTCTTCCATGTTAGAAATACCCTCTATAAAGGGTAGATTGGGGTTATTAAAATGAACAAGAATTGTTTGAGAAATAAGGAAAACTCCGAAGGCAATTTCATTTCTGGTTTATTTATTTTCACTTACAGGACACGTGGCCACTTCTATAAAGAAAGGGGTTTAATTGACACAACCAGTCTTATAAGGAAGGAAAAGGGGTTAACTCATAAATTTCTTGCTGCAGCTATCACCCTCTGTTGCCAAATCCTAATAATTTCAAGACCAGTCCTAGTATTGTTGCTGTTTTGGGAGTAAAAACTGGAGCTATGCATTCTTTTGTGTAAGAACCAAGTTTAATCACATTTTAGAAAAAAAAAAAAAAAAACTTTCCGTGAAAAGATTTTCACCACTGATGTTTATTTCATGTTTTTATCAAGTATAGTTCTCTGGATTTTTTCCTTCCTTCAATTTTTAAGCTTTATAAATGATTTATTTATTAATAATTTAATTAGGAATTAGTGCTCAGTAATCACTGTTTTGTAACTATATGTAACAACAATTTATTTGTAATCAACTTGACTGTATTCATCCTACCTTGGCTGGTGAAGGTGGCATAACAACAACTACAAATCCACAAAAAGTGATAGAAAAAAACCACATTCACAATGTACATCAATAATTATTATACTGTATCTGCAAATTCTATCCTAATTTATGCTATGTAGTTATAACTTTATAAGTTTTATAATGAGCTAACTGCAATTTCATCAAGATAAACCTGTCATACTCTCTCTCTCTCTCTCTCTCTCTCTCTCTCTCACACACACACACACGCACTTTTAAATATGTCATTCATTTCCAATATTCTGAAAAATCTTATTTGGCCTTAGAGAAATATTACCTTATCTAGAAACAGATAACGATTAGTTACAGGGAGGGCATCTGACCATAGAAAATGTGCATCAATAAACTCTGTCTGGCCCATGCAAGCAAAGAAAAGTGGATGTTAAATGGCAGTGATGATGATGAAGATAACTTAGAAAGAAAAATGCTTAATGGAACTCAAAATCACTTAATGAAGGAGAAACAATTTAAATGACACTAGAACTCTTTCATGAGGAAAAGGACTTTAATTGACATCGAATCAGTTTTATAAGGAAAATAGGTTTAACTGTTTAGCATTCAGATTACTCTGCTAAATGTAATGCTTATTTATTCACATTGTTTTGAATTAATCATGCATTACCTCATAGCTTTGTGTGGAGGCACATGGCCTAGTGTTTCAGTCATTTGACTGCGGCCATGCTGGAGTACTGCCTTTAGTCAAGAAAATCGACCCCAGGACTTATCTCTTTTTGACAAACTGCTAAGTTACGGGGACGTAAACACACCAGCATCGGTTGTCAAGCAATGTTGGGGGGACAAACACAGACACGCAAACACATACACACACACACACACACACACACATATATATATATATACGACGGGCTTCTTTCAGTTTCTGTCTACCAAATCCACTCACGAGGCTATAGTAGAAGACACTTGCCCAAGGTGCCATACAGTGGGACTGAACCCAGAACCATGTGGTTGGTAAGCAAGCTACTTACCACACAGCCACTCCTATAATTATTATTATTAAATCTCACTGATGTTAACTTTTCCATTCACCCTTTCAGGGCCAGTAAGTAGCAACTGAATAATGACTTGATATGATCAGCTTCACCCAATGCCTAAACTAAGTTCTAGTGCCTATGTCAGAAAATCAGTTCTCTGCTGCAATGAATCTCTCAGTCAGGCAGGCAATAACCAATATATTGTCCACACTTATAAATAACCATTGAGAGTTTTACAATGTCCACACTTATAAATAACTGTTGAAAGTTTTGCTTCTACTTTACCCATGTAGAACAAAAGAAAGAAAAAAAAATGAGAGAAATAAAGGAAGAAAATAAACTGTCGGCTCATGAGTTGTGAATTCATATCTTAGTGCAAGCATTCCATTGTGCTTCTGTTAACCTAGCTGGGGAATAGGTATCAGTTTTGCTAAGACAGAATAGTAATATTTATTCTAAAGTGGATTTATCACAGCGCTATGCATATATATATATATATATATATATATATATATATATATATATATATATATATATATATATATATATAGGTCGATTTATGCACTTATATCCATAGATTTATATATATATATATATATATATATATATATATATATATGTATATGTATATATTGATAGATTTATGCATTTATACACATAGATTCATATATATATATATATATGTATATATATATATATGTATATGTATATATTGATAGATTTATGCATTTATACACATAGATTCATATATATATATATATATATATATATATATATATATATAAATATATTGATAGATTTATGCATTTATACACATAGATTTATATATATATATATATATATATATATATATATATATATATGTGTGTAAAGTCTCTTTCTTTTCTTGTTATGGTTGACTGGCATCAGAGATTGGACACTGTAGTCAAAGCACTGTCATAAATGTATTGTTGCTAAAATTGGTAGCTTGGATCACAAGAATCAGGTGCTAGAGATTCCACTAAGTTTGAATTGGTCAGAGTGTGGTGGGTCAGAGTATGGTTTATATACTAGCCCTACCTACATGCACTCCCTGGCAGTTCAGTGGGACAATGACGGTATCTGTTTTGTTTTGTTTTGTTTCTTTTTGTATGACTTTCATATTTTGCATACAAGAGAAATTAGATTATTAAATAAACGAACTTCGAAACCACAAAGACCATACTGTGATTAGTAATTCTTGCCATAATAAAATAATAAAGGAATCAGTGAAAATAGGAGAAGTAGAAAGCTCACCATATTGAGATTTCTTGAGAATTTGTATGGCAGACATGAAATGAGTGTGTGCGTGCGTGCGTGAGAGGGAGAGAGGGAGGGAGAGAGAGAGAGAGAGAGAGAGAGATAGAGAGAGAGAGAGAGAGAGAGAGAGAGAGAGAAGGCGGGATGGAGGAGGACAGATGGGATTCTTCCTATTAATCTATTTCTGGAAAGAATTCTATCAAGAGAACTGAAAAGTGATGCATAAAGAAATTCTAGTATTTTCTTTTTCACTGACAGAAGAAATGATGTAAAGATATATATATGTATATATATATATATATATATATATATATATATATATATATGCATGTATATATGCATTTGTGAGTTTGTAACAAAAATATGACAAAAAAATCAGGGCAGCTGCTACCTATGTCCTGAAGTAGGTTTTTATTACATTTCTACAGAAACTATACATCTATAAATGTACTACTACATATACTGAAACGTTTATACACACATGCACATATTATGTGTTTGCGTGTATATATATATATATATATATGCATACATACATGCACATATACATTTGTATGTGTGTGTGTGTATATATATATATATATATATATATATATATATATATATATATATATATATATATATATAAGTATGTATATGTATGTATGTATATGTCTACACATGAACGCATACATCTGTGAGTCTATATACACCCCCCCACACAGACATGCATGTGTGGTGTAATGCAGAATGTATTGACTATAAAATACACTAAAATTTATTTATACATTCAGTGTGACAATGTTTATAGGAATATCTTCAACTCTGAAGCTCCACTATGTATTAATGAAACCACTGTATCATTAAATGAATTTATACAACCTAGTTAAGACACATATTTCATTTAGCAGTAAACAGAAAAGGAGTTGCTAGGAACTTCATATGGTTCGTAAGGTGTGCCTAATGTAAACAAACCATGAGTGTACAAAAGGTGCTGCAAGTTCACATGTTGACTTGCAGTAAAAAGGAATTCATGTGTGGCAAGCATACAGGTGTAATTAGCAAGATATAAATTCCTTTGATTGCTCAGAGGGCTCCCTAAGAGTAATTGTCAGTTTCTGTTACCTTGGTGGCCTAATTATCAGCTGAGGAGGTTGTTGATGGTGCATAGTAGCCAAAGTTAAAATGGGGAGGAAACAAAAAATGTTTAGTGAGCTATTACTTCTACTGGGCAACAAAAGATTCCTTTCCCTAATTGAAGAATTGGCATGGCTGTGTGGTAAGAAGCTTGCTTCGAAACCACATGGTTTCAAGTTCAATCCCACTGCGTGGCACTTTGAGTGGAACCCTTCCATAAATGAAGACTAGCTCAGTCCTTGCTGCTCCACTCAGAAAAATCATACAGGCTAAGGGGTAAAATGCTTGTGAACCTGAAATACATGCTGATGACATAGAAGGATGTCCAGCATCACAATGGATTTAGAAAAGCATGCAAGACCTCAGAGTAGTTCCTGCAGTTTCTGTGTGGGACAGAAGTATCTCTGATGTTTATTTCACCCATTCTGGTCTAAAAGTGGAAGCCTTGTCTCTGGAATACAATTCAAGCTATATTATGAATATGAGATCAGTAGTGAGTACACATTCTCATGTTCTAATACTACCATGTATGTATGTATGTATGTATGTGCGTGTGTCTGTGTATATATATATATATATATATATATATATATATATATATATATATATATATATATATATATATGTATATATGTATAGAGTGTTAAGTGTGATGTACAGAAATTGAATACTGAGAAAAAAGTTGTCAGCCTGAACCATCAGCCATGATTTACATGGATTCCATGGATGTAAATCATGGCTGATGGTTTGGGTTCAAGAGGGGAACAAGGGCGCTAGTAGGGATGAAGAAGTGAAAAGATTTTTTTTTCCAAAATTCTGACTACTTTCTTCCTTAATATATATATATAAATAAATAGATAATGATAGTTATGGTCAGTCTATGGGGTTACCTAGTCTTTCACATCCATAAAGCACTTAGCTTTACAACATCTCTTCAGACCCTAATACCTGGTGGCCTATAACATCTTTTCAGTGTGAAGGGAGAAAAGACCTCATGGCTAGTTGTTGATCACATGGACAAAGGAGAAGGGTTAAATGCAAGGGATTGTCTTCTGTAGACTACTATTCGTAATCAACCTGGTCAACTTGTGGGACCCTGCTTACACTTCAGAAGATTCCAACTGAAGTCCTGGGAGTTCTGATTCCTCCAAAGTCAATTTGCCTTTCATCCTTAAGGTAGTGATAAAATAAGTACCAGTTGAGCACTGAGGTCGATGTAATCTCTTTACCTCCTTCTCCCAGTTTGTTGACCTTCTGCCAGAATTTGAAATCATTGTTATTGTTATGATTATTATTCATGATAACAGCAACAATAATAGCTGCATTTGCCTTTTTTTATGGCTTGAGTGCCTAAAGACTGTTAGGATGTAAATAGACTTGAGCGATCAAGATAATATTGAGACAGTTGTCTGCTATTGTCTTGGTTGCCATCAAAGACACTTATCAGCTTTATTGCTTTTTACCAGATTTTAAACAAAAGATTTAATGAGTGTAAGTATGATGTCAGACACAATAACACTACTTCAAATGAACTCAACAAGCATTTTACTACAAATGACTGTAACTTTGATGAATGCCCTAAAGTACAAATTCTAGGAAGATATTCTGATTCCACTGAACTTTCAGTTCTTAATACATATGAAGACAAATACAATTGGGTTTTACTACAAATGATTGTAAATTTGCTGAACATCTTAAAGCACACATTCTCGGAAAATATTTTGACTCACTGAATTTTCAGTCCTCAATACATATGGAGATAAATAAAATTGGGTTGATGAACAAAATGATAGAGGAGTCCCATCACCTGTAGTCAAGGGATTTAGATTTATACAAAAAGGGTTGAATGCATTGAAGGCCTGGGTAATTTACATAATTTAAACAAAGCTCAGTGATGAGGAATGACTCAGAGTGGCCATGTAAGTGAACAATATAGACAAATAGAAGTACTTCAAATACCACACAAGATAAATTCTTGATGTATTAGAATTATCTTTGTCCCTAGAAGACTTTGTATAGTTATTAAATGGTAATTAAGACCAGCCATATATAAAAGAGGTAAAAGCCCCCTTCAGTCATGAATGACCATGGAATTGCACCTAGTTGTTGAACACATCGACAAAGGAGAAGGGTTGAATGCAAAATATTGATCATCTTTGAGTTCTGAATTCAAATTTCTCCGAGATCAACTTTGCCTTTCATCCTTTTGGGGTCCTGAGGTTCATGCAATCCCCAGATCCCCTCCCAAATTTCAGGCCTTGTGCCTATTGGAGAAAAGATTATCATCATCATCATTATTATTATTATTATTACTATTATTATTATTGTTAAGGTGGTGAGCTGACAGAATCGTTAGTGTGCTGGGCAAAATACTTCGTGGCATTTACATTCTAAGTTCAAATTCTACCGAGGTTGACTTTGTTTTTCATCCTGTCAGGGTTGTGGAGTTGATGCAATTGACTAGTCCCCTTCCCCAAAATTTCAGCCCTTGTGCCTTTAGTAGAAAGGATTATCATTATTATTATCCCAGCAACACTGGTGAATTACAATTCCTCAGTTGGGCATATATATATATATATATATATATATATATATATATATATATATATATATAGAGAGAGAGAGAGAGAGAGAGAGAGAGAGAGAGAGAGAAGTAAATGTAATAGGCAGGTCAATATACAAGTCTTCTGTCTGTCAACACCTTCTATGTAAGATCTTTTTCCTGAAGATGGAAGCTCACTTCATCTGATGAAGGAATCAATAATCCCCTAACATTATTTTGGATCATCGAGTCACTGGAAGCAGGTGTTGGATTTGTAATACTTTTCTTCAACCCCTTTAATTCTTGATATCATTTCTATTCTGTGTTAGTCGGACTTTTTTTGTATGTAAACATGTATACATTTTTTTGTATTTCCATTATTTTATATACTTTGTATATTGACCTGCCTAACTTACTTACCCTTACATTTCTGTACCCGCTCAAGTTTAAACCACCTGAGCAATACGAAGTGTATTCTATACAGAGAATATCTGATTCTCATCTATGAACTATATATCATCATTACCATCATCATTTAACATCCACTTTTTCATGTTGGCATGGGTTGGATGGTTTGATAGGAACTGGTGAGTCAGAGGACTGCATCAATCTCCATATATTAGTCATTGTATAGGCATCATAGCCCATTCAAGTTTGTTGTTATTTTGTATCAGGTTAACCCTGATTGAAGAACAGACACATGTTCAGTGGACTTCCCTGCATAACAATCCTGTCGATTTAAGAGAGAAATTGTGGGAAATTTGGCTGCTATTTCTAGTTGACAAAGTGACCATTTAGAGGCTCATTAATTCACCAGAAACTTAAAATGTAAATTGTCAAATTTCATGATATCATTGCTTGGCAGCAAATAACGGTCAAGACATAGGGATTAATACCATCAAGCATCTCTGTGATAAAAATCTATCTTTTAAAGAATGAAAGTTCTGCATCACCACTACCACCATTTCTGGCATCTACAAAACTGTGAAATCTCTTGAATGGCAGTCTTTTTTTTTTTTAATTATTTTTTTTATTTCATGTCTCAACAAAGCTTCTGGATTCTTTCCTCTTATTGATTGGTAATGTGCATCGACCGTGTTCAGAAACAGGGTCATGTCCAATATTATAATAGGAAAATCACAACTATAGCACTGTTGGTGTGAAAGGAAATGGTAATGGCTGTAGAATTTGGCGCTAGGATGGATGATGTTTGTTTTTACAGTTGCTTTTGTTGTTGCTGTTCTTTGTTCTAAATCTTAATTTATATTGATTTATTTCAGCTTGGCACCAAACTAACATCTTTATCTTAAATCTTTTTTTACTTGTTTCTGTCATTGAACTACAGCCATGCCATGCTGGAGCATCATCTTTAAGGCTTTAGTGCAACCCAGTTCTTTTCTTTTTTTTTTAATTTTAAAGTCTGGTACTTATTCTGTTGGTTTCTTTTGCTGCACTACTAAGTTAAATGGGACTTAACAAAACCAACACCAATAATGAAGAGGTCGTGGTGGTGGTGGTGGAAGCAAACATGCAAAAGCACACACACACACACACACAAGGACATGCATATACATGTATGCATATCATCATCATTACCATCATCATTTAACATCCACTTTTTCATGTTGGCATGGGTTGGATGGTTTGATAGAAACTGGTGAGTCAGAGGATTGCACCAATCTCCAGTATTTGCTTTGGCATGGTTTTTCTATGGCTAGATGCCATTCCTAATGCCACCCACCTTACAAATTGTATTAGGTGGGTGGCACATATATATATATATATATATATATATACATATATATATATATATATAATCAAAATAAGCAATATGGATTTCAAAGATGATTGCAGTACGCACGTTTCATGCTACTCCATTTATTTAAGTAATGCGAGCATTACACTAAATGCAATATGTAGAGCAATCTTCAGCTGCAGGAAAATGCAGAAAATTACAGTAGAATAGACATATTATAATTGTGGCAACATTTCAAACCCAAGTGGGAGGAAGAATACATAAAAATCCATCTTGACATAGCCAAGTCTATCAGGCTAGTAATTGGTTCTAGGCAAAAAATTCTAAACTGTCTTTGATTTTATTGTTTCTTATCTAGTAGTAATAGTATGAGGGACAATCACTTCTAAGGAAAGGGAAGGTGTAAGCATTATGCATGGACAAGGCTATAAAAGATATGGTTATAAAGGGTTCTCTGGTCAGAGTGGCAACACTCTTAGAAATTATGAGGATAATAACAATATGCTTAGTCCTACCAACCATAATTTTAACCAGCAAATAGAATGCAGCAGTAATGATGTTGTGATTCTAGCAGAAGTTGATGATGGGCTCTACTCCAATGAAAATAATAGGAATCAGGGACCTAGAATAATTCTAACTGATAGCACATCAGGAAACGAGTTAAGTAATGATGGAAATGATCAATATATACCTAATAGTAGAATTGAGGAATCGACAAATAATATTAGTGTAAATAAGTGTAATAATAATAATAGAGATATTAGAAATAATATAGGTGGGTTTGATAGCACCACCATGTGCAACTGCAGAAATAAGTCCCATTGTCCTTCATTAGGAATTTGTTGCACCCGTAACGTAGTGTACAGATGCATTATTAGTACAATAACCGAGAATTATATTTACATAGGATGTAGTATTAATGTGAAACAGAGAATATATAACCATAGGTCCTCTTTTAGACTTAGACATAAGGCAAATAGTACGACATTGGCAAGTAAAATTTGGGAGTTAAAAGATAATGGTATTAATTTTAGCCTTAAATGGGAAATTATAAGAATAGCTCAAACTTATAGAAATAATAGATATGGATGTGAATTCTGTTCTATGGAAATATATGAAATTTTTAAACTTAGAAATAATCCTAATCTAATCAATAATAGATTAGACCTCAGGGTATCGTGTGTACACTGCTCTACTCGCACTTTTAAATTTAAAAAAAAATAGTTTTTATAAAGTAGTTAAAATTATCAAATTATAGTATTTTAACTTCTACCATGGTCATCTAGGGCTATTAATTAGCACAAATTTTAAATTGGAAATTGAACCTTTATAACATATATTCTTGATCTCTCACCTTTACATTTAATCTACTTATGATAAATAAGATTTAAAATCTACTTCATAGAAGATATTCTTTCACACCACTTCTGCTATTGCTGTTAGTTTCTCAATATGTATCTTAACCCTATATAGCTTATAAGAATAGAAAATTTTCAGAAGTTTTTACGTTATTTAATGCTTGACTTTAAAAGAATCATTATTATTGTTATTATTACATTATTCCAGGGCTTACAGCAATAGTGTCTTGTTTATTTTGTATTTTTTTTACTTAAATAAATCTAATCCTTATGCCCAAAATTAATCTAATCCTTATTCAATTAATATTTTTTAATTAGCCCATGTTAATCTTGAAACAAATCCATGACAATTGAAACTTTTAATCAATCATCAGGTTCCTGTATTGGATGTCCTTGTTAATTCCTAATATCCTTTTTCTTTTTCTGTCCCTTAAACCTTAGTAAACCCATAAACTAATATAAATCCTATACTAATTTTTCTTCACATTATAAAAATATAGCTTAAATTTTATGTGTCTTCTAAATAGTATTATTATATATATCAGCTAAAATTTTAGAATAATTTTTTTAAATAATTCAAAATAATTTTCATGAACCCAATATACTTAATATCCTTAGACTTTACACCTTATCTATAGCCTCTGAATTCAATACTGACATTACTTCATGTTTTTTTATTAGCATACCACTTATTGTTAAAATATTGGTTAAACTAATATTGATATCTGTAAAACAATACTGATGCTCTATTCAGACTAAAGAAAAAGCCCTGTTTGACCTATATACCTAGGGTTTAATTCCTCAACATTTTGATAGTAGTAAAAAAAACCCAACCTATAAGAGTGTTGCCACTCTGACCAGAGAATCCTTTATAACCATATCTTTTATAGCCTTGTCCATGCATAATGCTTACACCTTCCCTTTCCTTAGAAGTGATTGTCCCTCATACTATTACTACTAGATAAGAGGCAATAAAATCAGGAACAGTTAGAATTTTTTGCCTAGAACCAATTACTAGCCTGATAGACTTGGCTATGTCAAGATGGATTTTTATGTATTCTTCCTCCCACTTGGATTTGAAATGTTGCCACAATTATAATATGTCTATTCTACTGTAATTTTCTGCATTTTCCTGCAGCTGAAGATTGCTCTACATATTGCATTTAATGTAATGCTCGCATTACTTAAATAAATGGAGTAGCATGAAACGTGCGTACTGCAATCATCTTTGAAATCCATGTTGCTTATTTTGATTTTTTGATCACCTAGTTTTTTTGGAATGGTTTTTGTATAATACCATACCATACTATATTCTGGTGCCTAAACATAAGTACCATATTCAATCTTGAATATATATATATATATATATATATATATATTCTTTTACTTGTTTCAGTCATTTTAAACAAAATAATATATATATATATATATATATATATATATATATAATCTAAAAGATACAATACAGGTTTTTATGTGCTGCTAATAGCTTCATATTCATCAGGCATGAACCACATATCATAATGAACTAAAAATTGAATGAGAGAAGAAATGTGAAAAGTTGAGAAGGAAGCATATAGAAAACATGGAAGGTTAAAAAAAATGGAAAACAGAAAAGTGAAAATTAAAGAGTAAAAAAGGTGAATGAGTTATTCTCCTTAGACCTTAAATTATAAGGCTGGAAATATATCAAGTTAATCACATGTAGATGGAATTCAGTTGGTAGTTCATTATGATATGTGGTTAGTGCCCTGATGAATATATTTGAGGTGTTTTTCAGCATATGCAAATACTAGTAGTGTATAAAAACATGTATTGTCTATTTATCTATTCACCTGATAGAGTACTATTTATCTTTCACCAGATGGAGCATTATTTCTGTTGATCACAGAACAGTGTATGTGTGTGTGTCTAGACTTCTGCACAGTTTTTGTCTCCCAAATTCAATCCCAATGCATTCAATCATCAGTTGGCCTTGGGCTATAGTAGAACACTTGCTCAAAGTGCTGTGCAGTGGGACTTAACCCAAAATCACCTGGTTACAAAGTAAGCTTCATAACCACACAGCTATGCACGCCTTTTATTATTTTTTTTGCTTCCTTTTTTCTATAGAATAATAATATATTTAATTGTATTACAATCTGGATATTACAGGTCACTAATATATTACTGGTATCTATTTTATCAATCTCACTCACCATGAAGTTAAAATCAATCTCAGTAAGATTTTTATGAAGAATTCAGAGAGATAATACTAAGTGCTGTGAATAAATTTGTTCATCACATTGCTACTGTTGTTTCTTTGATTAATTGGTGGAATTCTGGCTTAAGCATCCCATATAAACCCTTGAAGCTTTTGAATGTTTTTGAATTTTCGAAGAATGTTTATGAATTTGTATTCTACACATGGAATTTCATATGATTATGAAAAAACGAAATAATAATTTTCTAAAAATTTCTTAACCCCGGCCAGCAAATCCAAGGATTTTTACTCTTTTTTGAAATTTTTATAAAATCAGAGTTTAAAACACCCATGGGCACACCACCATTCTATTAAATATGTCTATAAAAATATTGAAGAACATCAACTCATGTCACAGTGACAAAAAAAACAAAAAAAAAACAAGGAAGGTATCAGGTGGTCGTGGGATGTACTAAAAACAACAGACAAAAAAAAAGAATTTTTTTTTCTTTTTGCATGAACATATGAATTCCTGTGCGTAGAACAGAAATTCACACAAATTTTCTGAAATTTCCAAAGAATAAAAAATGTTACAATAGGTTATATGGTTGTTTAAACCAGAATTCCACTGATGAATCCCATTTTTAAAAACCCTTTGCTTGTACAAAATATCTTCATAAGTTTGCCTTAGAAATCCATGTCTGTTTTCAGACTTCAGCTATCCATTGTTTCATATGTTCTGAGTAATATAAAGCTTTCCTTTCGTAAGTCCCAAGGTTACTCTGATGGTCGAAAATATGGAGAATGTGCATTGTATATGATGCATAAATGCCAGGACTGTCAAAGGGCTAAGATGGTGGATTATGATTTGAGGGAGGTTAGCTTCTATTTTTAGCAAATTCAGTAACCACAAAAAATTTCCTCTGTTGGCTAGAACTTTGATCTAATTCAAATATGTTCATATGTGTGAGGTGTCTTAGTTTAAGTATTTTGGTTTTGATGTGTAACAGAGCAATAATGATTGTGAGTATTTTGTGTCAATGTTATAATGTGTGTATGGGATCTTGTTCAAAACGGGGGCACCAGTTTTCATTAATGTTTTATGTAGTGTTTTTGGTACCGAAAGACTTTCAAACTTCGTATACTTATCTATTTTGTGTTATAGAGCAGAAAAAAAATTTTTGTATTCGGATTTATTTCATGTAAAGAATTGTCTTATTTCGATAATTTCAACCAATCACTGACAAGTATTCAGCTGTTTACAGTTACTCCTAAGCGGTGTAAAGCGTATTTAATCTCCATTACTTCTGACATTTTGCAGAGGCAACACACGTGTGTTCATTTTACCTAACCGACTTGCTTCTTCCCTCAAAAACCATGCCTTGTACCTATAATAGAAACGTTTATTAGCTACTGCCAATATGCTTCAGCCATTTTTTGAGAAGGAAATAATAATTTTATCACCGCCAAAATCGTTTGACAATCGTTTGTTTACGTAGTCAGCACTTACTGTTATTCGGCTGAATGGATGTCAGTCATTGGTTGAAATTACAGAAATACGACAACTTTAACATGAAATAACTTGCGATGTACATATTTTTGTTAAGAAGACTAAGAGAAAAAGATGTTTTATATGACACATTCTACCAGTGTCCCAAGTTTCAAAGTGTTTCGTTAAGAAAATACTGGTGCCCCCGTTTTGAACAAGATCCTGTGTATGTGTGTATGTATGTACGTGTGTTGTACTGTGTGTGTGTATGCTGTGTGCATATATTTATATATTTGTGTGTGTATGAGAAGAGACTAATAGAATAAGTACCAAACTTTTACAGTAAAAAAATAAGCATTGGGGTTGATTTGTTTAACTAAACCCTTCAAGGGAGTGCCCCAGCATGACCGCAGTCCAGTCACTAAACCCAGCATGACCGCAGTCCAATCACTAAACCCAGCATGACCGCAGTCCAGTGGCTGCAACAAATAATACTTGGAAAATAAAATATTTTAGTAAAGTGAATTTATCATTATTAAAATAGTGTTTGAAACAAAATTTACCATGAAATTTTGAAGGAAGATTTTTAACCTAGAGCAATGGTTACTCATTAGCATTTCAAGATATTTCTATGTAATTTTGGTAAATATATCTGTTAAAATGAGATGTCAGTGTTATTTTTGTTTTTGTGTAATTTAGACGACAATTTATTCACCACACCCTGTATATATGTATGTATGAATGTGTATGTGTATGTCTGTTCTCTCTCTCTCTCTCTCTCTCTCTCTCTCTCTCTCTCTCTCTATATATATATATATATATATATATATATATATATGTAAATACACGCTAATACACGACTTATAATACCCAATCCTGTTCATACAACGACTGGGGCAAACTAATCGGTATACAGCACTTACTCGGTATTACCTGTATCCTCCGGGGTTTGGTTAAATCCAATACCCTCCTCAACCTTATATATATATATATATATATATATATATATATATATATATATATATATATATATATATATATATATATATATATATAAATTCAATAATAGGATGAATTCTTTTACAAGAATTTATCAAGTAACTAGCGTGAAAAAAACTTCATAAGGGAAAAAATCCATCATTTCGGGTATATATATATATATATATATATATATATATATATATATAAATAAATATATATATACAAACACACAAATATAGAAGAAATAATAGTACCACCAAAAGTGGCATCCCCACCACCACTAACAACAAGAACAACAACAACAACAACAAGAGTGTTGCCGTGTGGTACTATACTCTGCTGGTACTATAGAACTATGGTACTCTTCATGGTTATCTCTTCTATAGCAAGATACTTGTTTCTGTCTCTCTGTCATACGCTAACCTTTCATCATCTGACACAAGATCACATCCTCCTCTCCAAATTCCTTGTCTTGCAAGTTACTTGGTGCCTTCACTGGTGCTGATGCCATGTAAAAAGTATCCAGTGCAAACTGTAAAGTGGTTGTTATTTGGAAGGGCATCCAACTGTAAAAAGCATGCCAAAGCTGGTGCCAAGTAAAATCCACTCAGTCCATTCTGTGGAGCAGTTGATGTTAGGAAGGACATCCAGCCATAAAAACCCTGCCAAAACACACAGTAACCTAGGGTAGTCTTTTACCTGGTCAGCTCTTGTCAAATCATCTGATAATGACGATGATGATTATGTACGTCTTGAGTGTATACATACATACATACATACATATATATATATATATATATATATAAAATTAATAAAAGAATTTGCAACGTTATATTTTAAAGGAAAATTATAGTCATCAAGCAAACTTGACTAAGGGTGTGAATAACACCTACATTACTAGAAATAGGAGCTAAAATGGTCCAATACTGCTACAGAGCACATAAACACACACACACACACACACATATATATTTCATTCTACAGGGAATCATCAATGGGAGGCGTCCAGTCACCAGGTGCGAGTCAAATCTTGCTATGATATATAGAATATCAGCATCACTTCTGGCACTGATGTTGAAAATAGTGAGCAGGCTTATTAAAAAGTTATTATTAGCTACAGAAACACTATTAATATCAAAAGGTAATCTTTATATCCAACTTAAGATGGCTGTCTTGTTAGAACACCAAATACTGTGTTATTAGCTTTGAGAGATCCTCTCATGCATGTGTCAAGCTCCAATTTTAGGTTTTGGTATGGTTTCTGCAGCTGGATGCCCTTCCCAATACCAAATGCTTTACAATGTGTAGGAGGTGAGTTCTTTTGTGCTACTGGCACTAGTGAGGTCACCAAATAACAAGACATCTATGTTATGTTGGATATAAAGTTTACCTTTTGTTATTAATACTGCTTCCATCATCATCATCATCATCGTCGTCGTCGTCATCATCATCATCGTATAATGTCCATTTTCCATGCTAGCATGGGTTGGACGGTTTGACTGAGGTCTGCAAAGCCAGTGGCTGCACCAGGCTCCAATCTGATCTGGAAATGTTTCTGCAGTTGGATGCCCTTCCTAATGCCAACCACTCAGAGAATGTAGTAGGTGCTGTTTATGTGCCATGGCACAGGATGCAGCCAGTGGGCCCTGGCATCAATCACGCTCAGATCGTGCTTTTTACATACCACTGGCATGAGAGCCAGTCAGAAGGCACTAGCATTAATTACGTTCAGGTGGTGCTTCTTTTTATGTGCTACTGGCACGGGAGCCAATCAGGCAGACCTGGCATTGACCTTGTTCGGATGGTGCTTTTTATGTGCCACTGGCACAGGAGCCAGTCAAGGGTCACTGGCATCGACTACATTCGGATAGTGCTTTTTATGAATTCAAAGAACAAACAATCGAAAAACAGAAGAATAAAAGAATAAAACAAATGTGAGAATGTGCACAAGAAATATATTAATTTAGTGGATGGTGAAAGGAGAGAGCTGTTAATGTTTTGAACATTGCTCTTCATCGGAAGGAGAAAAGTCTAAAGTGAAAGAAGGAAAAATAAGGAAAAATCACCAACAATCCAGTGCATTTACATTTCTGAAGTATGTGTGTGTGTGTGTATACTGTAGCAGATCTACTCACTACAGGAAAATTAATATCCTAAAACCAAGGTGCCATGTTGAAAGCATTAGTGCTGGTGCCACATAGAAAGCATTGGTGAGGGTGCCATGTAAAAAGCACTGGTGATGGTGTGATGTAAAAAGCATCTGTTATACTCTGCACTGTGGTTGGTGTTAGGAAGGGCATTCAACTGTAGAAACCAAGCAAAAACAGACTATAAAACCTGGTGTGGGTCCTGGCTTTGCCAGTTCCTATCAAAGCATCTAACCCATGCCAGCATGGAAAACAGCCATTAAATGATGATGATGATGAAAAGGATTATATATATATACAAATATATATATATTTATGTATGTGATTATTAGTATATGTATGTATATTCATATGTATCTAAATATGTGTACATATATACACATTCATGTATGTATGTATGTATGTCTTCATCATCACTTTATATCTGTTTTTCATTCTGGCCTGCTTTGGACAGTTTGACAGCATCTGATGTGACAGAGGGCTCTATGGTTTCTACAGCTAGATGCCCTTCCTAGTGCCAATCATTTTTTTTTTTTGTGAGCTCACCAAGTAATTTACAAGACAATACAAGAAAAACACAAAAGTACTCACAGCTTATATATAAAACTGTGCGTCCATAGACACAAGATACTAACTCGACTCTGAATAAAATGTTGTGTGTGCTTGTGTGTGTGTGTGTGTGTGTTATCTCAATATGACTTGTGCCTAAGCAACACCATATCACTGTCGGTTGCCACTTCAGCTCACCTGCATACACTACTACCCTTCTCTTAGTCTGTTGTGTTATTTCCCTTCACAGATCCCCCTGCTTCTAGCTACCTCAAAGAGCATGTCATCTATTTTGGCTACTCCTCCCCTTTTGTCTATGACTAACACAGACATATTCACATAACTGTACCCTCTCGCACCATACAGCGCCACATAGTATGCCACATAGTATGCCACACTCACACATGTCTCACAGATCACATACACTATCCTATACATTCATATATCCACATACCACTCACGCATAGGCATGTGGGCAGAATTACTAAGCTCAAATGCACATGTGCATACAGACACACACTGGTACATACACCATCTCATTTTACACTAACAAATGCTGCTCCAACCTTTTACCTCTACACATATTTCCCCACAGCATATCACGCCACACACATGCATCACACATAGGTTTCCCATATTTACCACACACTGTTCCTATACATTCACACCACCACATAAATCATTACCTCAAACATATGCACAAGTAAAATCACTAGACAGTGTTTGTGTGTGTATGTTGTGTGTTCATGTGTATGTATGCATGTTGTTTGTATTTGTGTGTGGGTATTTACTTTCTTAGCTGGATGTATTAGATTGCTCAAATGGCTGGTGCACACCTAGATACATAAACTTTTCCTTGACACATATTACATACTATTTAACATCTACACAAATGAAAACATTGCACGTTTAACTACACATCACTTGATATATGTGCATGCTTACTCACGCACACACACACACACACTCATACACATTAGTGTCATGAGCTGCCCATCTTTCTTTCACTTTCCCTCCATTGCTACTATTCTCTCCCTTCCTTGTTCTTTCTCTTTCTCTTTCCCTTCACTCTCCCCTTTGCCATCTATCTCTCTCTTCACATGCTGTCTCTCTTTCTTGTGTGCTCTCCCATCCTCTTTCCATTTATTCTCACTGTGGCCCAAGTTCTGGTGTTGCCACTTCTGGTCCTTCTTTCTCATTCCTCAACTTCCACTTTACACTAAGCCTATCATGTAAACAGTCAATGTAAATTCAGTA
>NC_142933.1:45412694-45430194 GCF_046866305.1 Octopus bimaculoides | reverse complement strand
AAACAACCATACACCATACAGGGTATATGTAATGAAGTGTCAACTTGCATTGTTCAATGACAGAATGATGAAGTTATTTACTTGGAGGAAAATTTGTCAATCTGTTTTGAATCACAAAGCTGTTATGTGGTAGGAATGCGTGCTAAAAATAGCAGCCAAATCTTTCATTTTCTGGAGAAAGGAGCCGTTTATGTGGTGGGGGACCTCGGACTTTTGGACGTTCCATGAACCGTATGTAATGTATGTGTAAAATTTAAATGAAATCAGTTGTGTAGTTCTTGAGTTTTAGGGATTCACACATACAGACACACATTCTCATCTTTATATATATATATATATTTGTTATTTACACCACCTGTCCTCGTCTGTTGTTATTATTTGTATATTCTCCCATATATATATATATATATATATATATATATATATATATATATATATATATATATATATATACATACATATACATATTATCATACAGCACTTGATGATATAAATATATATCTGCTCTGTTACTTATATTGAGTATGCTTCTATTTCTCACTTATGGACAACAAACTGATGAAATATATGCATACTCAATAGAAGTAACAGAACAAAACATCAAAGTTTATAACTGAGATCAATATTCATGAATATTATTTGGCCAATATCAACAATGTTTCATGTAATGAATGTTAACCTGCTACTTCAATTCTTATATAGCTCAATTATAACACAAGTCATAAATATATATAAATGTATTTTAATAAATTTTTATTTTATATTTAATTCAAAATACATGAGTTGATATGATCACATTGATTGTCATTTTTTAAAAACTATGTATTTGTGTTAATTTTAGTTTTATTATTCAATATGATGAAACAAACACCCAACACACTCAAGCAAGTTTAAAGACTACTTCCAGGAGTGAGACCACCCCTATCAATTGTCTTAAGTGTGATGGTTGTTAGATACTTGTGGGTCACTTTTATTCCCAGTTTCCATCATAATTTAATGTCTAGTTTTCTATGCTTGCATGGGTGAGTCTGAATTTGTTGTGGTAGATTTTCTATGGCTGGTTGCCTTTCCTGCCATCAGCCTTTATCCATTTTCAAGCAAAGTAATATTTCTCCATAGCCAAACATATATTCCTTATATTCCCTTTCTATCAATGTAAAGACAGAATCTCTACACAAGAAAGAATAAACAAGGAGAATCTTTTTATAGAGAAATTCCAAATGCTTCTTAACATACAAACTCCTCGGTGACCATATTCCCTTCTCTCGTCTACCCATTGAAATACATATAAGTTTACTTCTTGTTTCTCTAAGAACAGACATAAACTTCCTGTTGACAAAGAGTCCAGAACTCCAACTAAAGAGTATAAAACACACAGAATTGTCTTCCCTTACGCACACTTCCTGTTTTGACATCACACTTCCTGTTTAACACACAAACTCTCAGCCTTTTTTAAACACAACACGATTCTTAATTCCATGCATCCTAATCTATCTAACAATTATCTACATGGATTACCATTGAACTTTAAAAACTCAAAGACAATATAATGTATTGGTATATTTATTTTTTTATATATTTTAAATTTTTTTGTAAAAGACATTTTCATTCTCCCTCTTCTTGAAAATTTGCCATGCAATGAAAGCCAGTTAGAAATCCTTTTAAATCCTCCTTATGCACATCTATATTAAAATATGCTTTCAGTTTAGCATTCTGCCTTATTATCATTATTATTATTTTTTTATTTTCCAATTATTTCTCCACGTGCAGTTAACACAACTCCACCATTTACTGACTTATATATCTGTGTGTGTGTGTGTGTGTGTGTGTGTGTGTGTGTGTGTGTGTATATATATATATATATATATATATATATATACATATATATTTCCTTTCTGTTGAAGAGCATAGGCTGAAAATGTAAAAGACTTTCTCACCTTCCCGAGCATTAAACTAATACACCTGTTTGTTGTTTATACATCTGTCTGTAGACCTCACACATGGTTCCAGCAAAATGGGGCAACTTCTCATACTGCAAGAGAAACAATGCAGTTGCTATGGCAGAGCTTGGGAGAGAGAATAATCTCCTGCTATGGCAATGTCAACTAGCCTTCATGTTCTCCAGACTTGACTAGCCTGGATTTTTTTCATGTGGGGATACCTGAAAGAGAGGGTTTACATCAACAAACCAGAGATCCTGCTTCAACTGAAGGAGAATATCAATAGAGAAGTCAGAGAAGTGGGGTCTGAAACTCTTGTGGGTGTTATGGTGCAAGTTTTGGAAAGAGTAGAGGCATGTGAAGCCGAAAATGGCTGCCATTTAAGTGATGCCATTTTTCATGTGATGTAGTGGTGCTGCACAAATTGACTTGTGCATATTAACTTCCCTTATATCCTTTCTATTGTATCAAAATTTTATGCATTTATTCATGGGCCCGGGAACAGGTGGTGCAAGTGCATCCCCTAGAATTTTTGCAAAATTTGCAGCCCTACTTATTTTACTCAGGTTTACAAAACCGTGAATAAAAAAGTGATGTGTAAAAAGTACCTTGAAGTTAGGTTCCTTCTCAAAGAACAAATCACAAAAATAAATAACAGAAAAAAAAGACAAGACCAAATTTGTAAAAAATTTTGGATCTGGGTTTGCACCCCCTAAGCAAATTTCATTCCTGAGCCACTGCATTTATTCATAAAGTTAAGTAAGTTATTAAATATTGAAGCCCATCAGTGATTTTTGGGACACCCTGTATTAGCATCATCTGTAAACTTTGCAGTGCATTTTACATTGAAGAAATATGCCAACATTTAGACAATCATTTTCAGGAACACATTTCAAAACCACAAATACATTTGCCAAACCAACCCATCACCACCTATTTCAACACAACAAGCCATTCCATTATCCTTTAATTAGTGTACAACATTTCTGCACATCACGGATCCATGTACTCAGGGAAACAGAAGGAAAGCTGTTTTATACCCAAACATGGAACTATAGCACCAATGGTTCTTTTAATTCAGTAATCTCATTCTTATCCATCAGCTCCCTTCTCATCTTAATCTATTTCCATCCGCCTCAACCACACCAACTTCTCTTCCTCTTTTCAATTCTCTCTCCTACTACTCACTGTCTACATATACACACCAATAGTGTCTTGCATTGCATATCACTTGCAACCAGTTGCTCAAACATAGAGGATGTAAAACTTTGCAGTGTTTCTTTTTCATCTTAACTTAGAAGAAGGATTATATCCAAAGCACTGGACACTTCACTTCCATAACAATTTCACTGTACTCTTTCTGTCACTTTCAACAAATAATTAGTGGTGGTCTGCATTGGCAAGACTTGTATTATAATACAAGTCTTGCCAATGCAGACGACCACTAGTTACTTCAGATCCTGTTTCATCTGATACACAAAATCCTTCTCATGCACACACACTGATGTATACTTGTAACAGTATCAAGTTCTTAGCAGTGTGACTTCACTGGGATGGTGCTGTCTCACCAAATATCTTGATTTCAGTCACATTCTTTCTTTTTCTTTTCTTTACTCTTTTACTTGTTTCAGTCATTTGACTGCGGCCATGCTGGAGCACTGTCTTGAAGGGTTTTAGTCAAACAAATCGACCCCAAGACTTTTCTTTTAAAAGCCTAGTACTTGTTCTATCGGTCTCTTTTGCCAAACTGCTAAGTTATGGGGGCATAAACACACCAACGCTGGTTGTCAAGTGGTGATGGGTGGGGGACATACTTTTCAGTTGTTTCTGTTGTAGCTTGACTAATGGTCTAAAGGGAGATTGCTTTGTCCTCCAGCCAAGCCTTCATAGAACATGCTGAACATTACTATAAGACAAATTTGAACATCATGTTATGAAATCTCCTCAAAGTAAGTTTTATGAATTGCGCTGAAAGCATAAAACATTTAATGAGTTATCATTATCATCATCATCTTCACCATCATTATCACTAACATATACTCTTTTACTCTTTTACTTGTTTCAGTCATTTGATTGCAGCCATGCTGGAGCACCACCTTTAGTTGAGCAAATCAACCCCAGGACTTATTCTTTGTAAGCCTAGTACTTATTATTATCCGTCTCTTTTGCCGAACCGCTAAGTTACGGGGACGTAAACACACCAGCATCGGTTGTCAAGCGATGTTGGGGGGACAAACACAGACACACAAATACATATATATATACATATATACGGCGGGCTTCTTTCAGTTTCCGCCTACCAAATCCACTCACAAGGCTTTGGTCGGCCTGAGGCTATAGTAGAAGACACTTGCCCAAGGTGCCACGTAGTAGGACTGAACCCGGAACCATGTGGTTGGTAAGCAAGCTACTTACCACACAGCCACTCCTGCGCCTATATATTCATTTTTTTTTTTTTTTTTCAGGAATTGGCCAAGTCTGTTGCAGCACAGCAACCACAACAACTTGCAATTTGTCACATTCCTTTATCATCTCCTTCATATGGTCCACTAGAAGTATATATTGGAAGCACATTCTAATCACTATATATGTAGTTTTTCATCTGTCTTACGTTTTGAGCACAAATTCCGCTGAGGTCAACTTTGCCTTTCATCCTTTCAGGGTTGATAAATTAAGTACCAGTTGCATAATGGGGTCAATCTAATCGACTGCCCCCACCTCCCCCAAAAGTATATATGTAGTTTGTTATTATAATTACAACAACCTAATTTAAATAGATGCAGGGACGGCTATGTGGTTAAGAAGCTTGCTTCTCAGTCTTGCAATCATTGGTTCAGTTCCACTGCATGACACCTTAGACAAATGTGCTGCACAATTTGACTTGTGCATATTAATTTCCCTTATGTCCTTTATATCGTATCAATATTTCCTGCATTTATTTGCATAGTTAAGGAAGTTATTAAAAATTGAAATGCATCAGTGATTTTTGAGACACCCTGTATATGAAGTTGAAAGACATGCACAGTGCTGGGTTAACCATTAAGCAAAATAAATACATGCTTATGGCATCAAGTGAAGCAGTGCACTGCCTCCCTTAATGGTTTATGGCACAAAAGAAATCACTTTAAACTTGCTGAAATAATATTCTAAGTGACTATCCATACATACAGGCATGTCCTTTATGGCCATGCCCTCACTCCTTCTACCAGCTGAGAGGTCTTTCTCTTGCAGGTGCTGGTGCCACATAAAATGCACATGTGTCGTTGCAATGTAAACTGCACTCATGCCAGTGACACGTGAAAAGCACCCAGTACACCCTGTAAAGTGGTTGGCAATAGGAAGAGCATGCAGCTGTAGAAACCATGCCAGAGTAGACAATTGGAATCTGAACAGCTGACGAGATACTGCCAAACCATCCACCCCATGCCAGCATGGAAAATTGATGCTAAACAATGGTGGTGGTGGTGGTGGTGGTGGTTGTTGTTGTTGTTATATGATTGGAATTATAATTTCAGAGTGTTCATGGTGTCATAGTGAGAATCTGATCAAAGACTTTCCAATTAAAAAAAGTAGGAGAAAACTTTTCAATTATAGATTAAGTGGAGGTTTTCAAAATTAAACATTATTTTCTATCTTACTGTTAGTTTTGTTTCATTTTGAAAACTAAAAATTTATTCCATGGTTTGTTATCATTTATACTTTGAATTACATATACAGGGGTTGGACAAAATAATGGAAACACCTTAAAATTTCAAACAAATTTATTTTAATATGGGGTAGGACTGCCTTTGGCAGTAATTACAGCTTGAATTCTATGAAGTATGGACTCATACAAAGTTTGAATCGTTTCCAAAGGAATTTTTGTCCATTCTCCAGCTAAAACAGTCTCCAATTCTTGTAGTAATGATGGTGGAGGATATCAACTCTTTACTTGTTTTTTTAAAATGCACCATAAATGTTCAATAATACTGAGATCTGGAGACTGTGGTGGCCAGATAAGATGTTCAACTTCACTAGAGTGTTCCTCATGCCATTCAGTAGCAACTTCAGCTGTGTGAATTGGTACATTATCACCCTGAAAGATTGCATTTCCCTCTGGAAACAGTTCCGCAACCATAGGATGAATTTGATCAGATAAAATGCTTAAATAGTCTTGGCTATTAATTCTGCCACGAAGGGAACCAATGGGCCAGCAGATTTCCAAGATACAGCCCTCCAGATCATCACAGATGCTCCTCCATGTTTAACAGTTGGAAGAAGGTAGTCTGGGTCAGATGCTTCTTTTAGCTGTCTCCACACATATACTCAGCCGGTGTCGGAAGTAGGGTAAAGGACGGCTGTCCAAGATAATAACATTCTTTCACTGCTCTAGGGACCAATCCTGTAGGGTTTTACTCCACTCTAAACACTTTGCAATGTTTGTGTTTGAAAGTAGTGGTTTTCTGATTGCAGCCCCCCCATGAAATCTGGCTTTGTGCAGCTCCCAGAAAACAGTTTTTCTGGAAACTGGGTTCTCGAGGTAGTCATTAAACTCTGCAGTAATTTTAGGAGCTGTACTTTTGTGATCCCTTCTAACAATTTGCATAAGAGTCCAATGGTCCCTATCTGAAATTTTTGGTTTGCTTCTGGAGTTTTGTTTTGATGAGGAGGTTTTTCCCTCTTTCTCAAAGTCTGTCATTACTTTCGAGACAGTACTTCTTGATACACCAAACATTTCAGCTGTTTTTGTTATGCTAACATCTGCCATACGAGCACCAACAATTTGACCTCTTTGAAAGTCTGACAGATCTGTCATTTTAATGAATTTTAATTATCTTTTCTTGATGATATCTGAAAAGAAACAGCAATTTTAGCAAAAGATATTAAGCAACACTAATAATAAATCAAAAAACATAAAAATAAACAAGCTTTTGACGGTTTTATAGATATTTACAAAATTATGATGCTATGATGTTAGGTGTATCCATTATTTTGTCCAACCCCTGTATATGGGGTACCAAAACCTTTTAAGTGCTTAGAGCCTCTATGGGTCTTAGTGCGACGCTGAATATGCATCAGAAGTTTTGAGTGACGTGATCCTGTAACTTAGTCCCAGTAAAAGTTGTAGTGTTGTTGATATTGAAAAGAATTTTAATTGCAAAGTTTGAAATTTTTTTTTTTTAATTGCTAAGTCTTCAATCAGATTCTTACTATCACACCATGCAAACTTCGAAATTATATTTCCCTTCATATAAACTACTCATTTTAGCAAGTTTTAAATGATTTCATTTGAGCTATTAACCATTTGCCATCTCTGTGATGCCTCCTCCTTCTTTTGATGGAAAGTGCACTTAATTAAAAGTGCCTAGTTGTGTATGGCTGGGTGCTATGAAGCTTTGAACTAGGAACTTGTCAAGATTTCTGTCTATCTTGAAGGTGAACGGAGGTGGTGTGGGGAAGATAGTTTGGGGGGTCATGGAGTAGGATTTTGAAGTTACAGATGGGTGTGCACTTCAGTGGGGTGATGGATGGGTGGAAGGTGAAGAGTGTATGCATATATGTATGTATGTACATAGGAATATATGGACGTGCATGAACAAATATATATATATATATATATATATATATATATATATATATATATATATACATACATGTATGTATATATGTGTAGGTACATATATATGTATATGCATATATATCCTTCAGATAAATATACTGTATGTGCAGATTTTAATAAATGTATATATGAAAACCTTTTGTACAATCATATTAACACCCCACCTCTTGCATGTACCCACCACATATATACAAACCTTCATACATGAGTGTTGTTTATATACACAGACCATTTTTATTTACATTTACGTGTACAAATACCACCTGCATGTAAGCGTGTGTTTGTGTGTGTACATATATTCGTGTGTGTGTGTGTGTGTGTGTGTGTGAGGATACCAAGAGAGATACATACTGAAACTGGGCTATGAAAAAAAAACAAAAAAAACTTAAAAAAACAAATAGGCAATAAAGCAACAACAACAAAAACAACCTATGTAAATATAAAAATAACTGTTATTTCAACTTCTTCATTGGTTTACCATTCATTACAGCTTTGGAAGAAGAATTGTTTGCAAAAAAAAAAAAGAAATAACAAACAAAAAACATTAATGAGAAGCTGACCCAGATATCTGTTTTTAGATTCCCAAAACTATTTTCGCAAAAAAAAAAAAACACTTCACCTTCTTTGTTTTTATTTGTGAATTTCTTGTATTCTTCCTTTTCTTCACCTTTCTATATTTCTTGTATTGTATTTTTATTTTTATTTTTAGTAGGTTATTTTTCTTCTCCTTTAGCTGCAGGAGTGGTGTTGGTGGTAGTGGCTGGGTGTCTCTATTTTTATCCATGTTTTATTCCTGCTGTTTCAACTGATTCTCTTGTTAAATAGCTCTGATCAGTTCCACAAGAAGTGCACTGATGACATGTAAACCCAATGATCTGGGAGCTTCCAAGATATATAAAGCTTCAGAGCATTAGGATGGAAGGAATTCTGCTATACTTCTTTGTGGTTATATCAGAACTGGACTTAATTGGATCTGTTTGGCTGCCAGAGACTCCTGTAGCCACAGTAGAGACAATGAAGAACCTACTATTAAACCATATGAATAAATCCTCCTTTATGATTGCTTACTGCACCAGAAATAGAAGACAAATAGCCCTCAAAACAGCTACATTAGATAATGTAGTCCAAAAGAGAATATATCAGAATAAAAGTCAACTTATCTAGGTGGATATAAACTGAGATGAAATTATGAGCAGGATTGTCAGTCTTATCCAGAAATGGACTGAGAGGGAGCTATTCTTGAAAACTCAGACTGAGGTGGTGAACATATCACTGTTATCATATATTACTGTGACCATTGCTTTTGCCCTTGTTCTTGCTCGATCAGGTTAGAACTGCTACTCTCGATTGCCTTTTGTTTGGCATTTCATTCTACAACTTGTCTTCTTGATGAAGGTGAAGTCTTGGGTCAAGTAAAGTAAAAAATTAGGTGCTTGGCATTGTTGTTAGGCACTGACAGCCCTCTACAGTTGGGTAATGTGGTCTATGGAAGTACTATGATTGTGTGCTGTAGAGGACTAGTGGTGAGGAGGAGCTCAAATATTCTTAGGGAAACTGAAGACAGCAACGAAAATCAACTAGTTCATCTGTTCTGGAGGACATTCATCCTAATAACTGTAGATAACTTCCTAAAGTCCCTGACATGGCAGTGCTGTCTTGTGGATATTGATGGTTTAGGACAAAATTTACAGGCACTGAAGTGCTGTGAATCAGCCCTATCCAAGATATGTGCAGAGCTCCAAAACTATTTTGTATGCACTTGCTCAGTATCTAAGCATTACTGTGTTGAGTTATTGAATTATCAAAAAGCTGTTGTTACAAGTAGGATGGATCCATGTATCTGAAAAGTTCATTATGAAAATCACTTTACCATTTTCTTTTGGCTGAGAAGTACAGGTAGATTCTTTTCTCTCTCATGGCTATCATGAAAGAAATTGCATGATGATGACTGAAAACAGACAATCCTTTGGCCAAACTCTCATCACTTAGAGAAGAGAGTGAGGGTAGAGAAGGAGGTACTACTACTTCCTTGTAAATTCTTCGAAAATGGAGTCAGTATAGCAAAAAGAAGAAAAACTGTATGTGGAAATGCGCCTGCACTGAGCATGCACTATTACAGTGTTTCTCAATCGTTTTTTTTTTTTTTTTTGATTACTATTTTATTCTGGTGGACCCCCCCCCCCCCACTACCACCATAACCATTCAATGTTTAAAGACTAGTTTTATATTACTTCTTCCAAAATTGCTATTTTATTCTTTACACATTTACTTGTGTATGTTGAACTATGTATAATTATTAGAGAAAGAAACCTAGCTGTTTCTTGCAATACATACCAATACATACATCTAAAGCAAAACTTTTTCATGGACTGGATCACCAGGAGTCATATGGACCACTGTACTAGTAGAAAAGAGAATGATATTTGAGGGATAGTGCTTGCTTTCATGATAAGAGTAGTCCAGGTTTTGTGAGATTCTCCTTGAGTTTTCCATATTAGTGACCTTTCTACTAAAGATTCTTGTATATTTGGAATTTTCTTGTTGCATGTTACCCATTTTTTATTTTTTTTACATAGATAAAACACCCACTGTGTTTATACCTAGTACTTTGCAATGTAACTGCTTTTCTTTAAGTTCTAGAGGCTGATAAAAAAAATTATTATTATTATCATTCAGGAGACTTATTTTTATCACATGCTTTCACTGTACGACCGAGCGCAGCTCTGTGTGCCTTGGGTATGTGCTGTGGTTTGTTGTGATGCTCTTATTGTTACTGTGTTGAAGGTGTTTTACATAGGATACGTGCGCTGCCTAGTTGTGCTATTTTTTATATGTTTTATATATACTTGTTAGTCCTGGTGTCTTTGTTATGTATTTGTCTGAATATTTTTTTATCATACCTAATGTGCCTACTATGATAGGAATTGTTTCTGTTTTTAGACTCCACATTCAAGTTACCTCTCTTTCCAGGTTTTTGTATTTTTAATGATGATAGTATCTCCATTTCTTTTAGAGAAACGTTCTCATCTGTTGGTATTGATACATCGATTAGAAAACATATTTGTTTCTTGATGATCTTTGATAACTATTGGCAGACTTGTTAGCACATCAGAGAAAATGCTGCTAAGCATTTTGTCTGTCTTTACATCCTGAGTTCAAATTTTGCTGAGGTCATCTTCGTGATTCTCTGTTTTGGGGTCAATAAAATAAGTGCCAGTTGAGCACTTGAGTTGAATTTCCATGAAAATATCAGTCCTTGTGTCTTTAGTAGAAAGGATTATCATTATTAAGGCAGTGTGCTGGTAGAACCATTAGCATGCCAGACAAAATGCTTAGCAGTATTTCATCTGTTTTTTCATTCTGAGTTTAAACTCTGTTGAGGTCGACTTTGCCTTTCATCCTTTTGGAGTTGATGGAAAAGTACCATTTGAGCACAGGGGTCGACATAATTCACTTACCTCCTCCCTCCAAATTTTCAGGCCCTTGTATCTATTATTATTATTATTATTAAGGTAGGGAGCTGGCAGAATCATTAACATCCAGGCAAAATGCTTCATGGCATTTTGTCCATCCTTACATTCTGAGTTCAAATTCTGCTGAGGTTAACTTCACCTTTCATTCTTTCAGGGTCAATGAAATAAGTACCAGTCACGCACTGGGGTCGATATAATCTACTAGTTTCCTCCCCACGAATTTCAGGGCTTGTGCTTATAATAGAAAGAATTATTATTATTATTATTATCATTATTATTATTATTATTTACTTGATAGAAGCTGTAAAATGGCATTTGGAAGTAATCAGTCCTATTGGCTATTGTGCTTGCTTCCTCAGTTGTGTATCTCGCGCATTGTCAATAGATTAGGCTGCAACATCATGCTTGAAGGGAAACTGATAGTTGTCTTTCTATCTGTCTGTCTGTCTAACAGTCTGTCAGTTTATGGGTGTGTGTAAGTATGTATGTGTGTATCTATGTGTGTATGTATCTATCTATATATGTATGTGTGCCTGCATCCATATATGTGAATGAATGCCAGATAAAATACGTATGTATAACTGAGGGCATTGGGAGAAGTATTCATAGACATACATGTTGCCTTTTTCTTTTAATGCAGATGCATATTAATGTATTGTTATCCCACGTCCCATCTACGCAACTCCCTTGTTGCTGTATTGATATATATATGGTAATTCTTTTGTTATGTGTTCACACCCGAACTACAATGCTGTACAATGTCCCACGCTATAATGCAGAACCATCACCATTGCAGTTCACAAAACACATCCACTTACTACAACAACTCCAGCACAGTTCTCTCTTCCATTGAGTATACTTTATTTCTATGATACCATTCTTCTTAGTAATAAGTATGGATGCATGCATGCATGCACACACATACACATGCACACACATAAGCATACACACGTACATGCATGGGCACATATGCAATTACTTAGAATAATACAAATTAAGTGTACAGACACACTAACTTAATCACACATTCGCATTCACCAACATACCAAATTGTACATATGCATCCATATTTCTACACTTATATATAAAAAAAGCATTACATGCATGCACATATTGATACAGCCACCCATGTGTGTACATAGGTATTCATAAGCATACAGGCATAGATTCACACTGCTTCACACATAAATGCATAAAAACTGAGAATTCCAATGCACTAGCCTAGCTTCTTGAAATTTCTTTTTGCTTCCTTCTTCACTTCGTTTTACCAAATTTATTTCTTATATCTCTGGATTTCATTTTTGTGATATTTTTTCTTTTGTACAAAATGATTTAAGTGTACTGAAGGCTGCAAGCAAAAATATTACATGTATCAAATATATTATTTATTTATTTATGTGCCTTTTTCAAGCCTAGCCAGGCTCATGGGCCCGGTTTCCTGGTTTCTATGGCATATATGTTCCCCCCAGGCTGGACGGGATGCCAGTCCATCGCAGCGTTACTCAAGAAACAGGAAGAAAGAGTGAGAGAGAGCTGGGATAAAAGAGTACCACAGGGGTTGCCACCACTCCCTGCTGGACCCTTGTGTAGCTTTAGGTGTTTTCGCTCAATAAACACACACAATACCCGGTCTGGGAATCAAAACCGCGATCCTCCGACCGCAAGTCCGCTGCCCTAACCACTGGGCCATTACACCTCCATTAAATATATACCATTGGCTTATTTGAGTTATTTCCCATAGAGCAGTGTTTATAATTATGGAAATAACTGTAAAATGATTGAGTAGGCGTAAGAAGACTGTGGTTTACTGATGATGTTGAATAAGGCAAAAACATGTCTGTAGATGTCACTTTGTATATATATATCTGCAAAAATATCAAAGACAAACTCATTTATATTTTATAAAATTCATTTCTTCAAAACATTTATGCAGTTTATTCAACATCATGTCATATATTACTATTGCATTGTAGTAATGAAATAACTAGAATTTGATGCAGTTTTAAAAGTTGCACTCTAAAATGCATGGACATTTCTTGGATATGCACCTATTTGACATATCAGATATGTATATATTACTCTTTTATTGGTTTCAGTTATTTGACTGCAGCCATGCTGGAGCACTGCCTTTAGTTGAACAAATCGACCCCAGAACTTATTCTTTGTAAGCCTAATACTTATTCTATTGATATCTTTTGCTGAACCACTAAGTTATGGGGACATAGACACACCAACATCAGTTGTCAAGCAATGGTGGGGAACAAACACACACACACATATATATATACGTGGTGCAGAAGTGGCTGTTTGGTAAGTAGCTTTCTTACCAACCACATGGTTCCGGGTTTAGTCCCACTGTGTGGCATCTTGGGTAAGTGTCTCCTATTATAGCCTTGGGCTGACCAGAGCCTTGTGAGTGGATTTGGTAGATGGAAACTGAAAAGAAGCCAGTTGTATATATATATATATATATATATATATATATATATGTGTGTGTGTGTTTGTGTGTCACTGTTTTTTCCCCACCATTGCTTGACAACCAATGCTGGTGTGTTTATGTCTACATAGCTTAGCAGTTCATCAAAAGAGACCGATAGGAAAAGTGGTAGGCTTACAAAGAATAAGTCCTGAGGTCAATTTATTTGACTAAAGTCGATACTCCAGCATGGCTGCTGTCAAATTACTGAAACAAATAAAAGAATTAATGAATAAAAGAATATATATATATATATAGACAGATAAATAGATATACACATACACACATTCATACTACACGTACCTATATCTGTTTTTCCCAGCTAACATGGGTTAGGTATTATTACTATTTGGTATTGTGTTATAACTGGATGCCCAAAAGGCATGAAACAAGCAGGGGATTTATTAACAGGAGAAATGCCTACAGAACACAGCACAAGTATCATGATATTTCAAAAACAGAGAACAGGAAATATAATCAAGAACACAGACACACATATCTATCTTTTTCTTTCTCTCCCTCCCCCTTCTCTTTCTGTATCTATCTATCTATCTATCTATCTATCAACAGCATTTAATATCTGTTTCCCATGTTAGTAGGGGTTAGATAGTTTGACAGGAACTGACAAGGCCAGGGGCTATGTCAGGCTCCACAGTCTGTTTTGGCTTGGTTTTTACAGCTGGATGCTATTCCTGATGCCAACCCTTTTATAGTGTACTGGATGCTTTTCATGTGGTACCAGCACCAGTACTTTTTACATGGCACCAATTACCCATACCAATTCTTTTTTTACATGACACCTTGGTTTTGGAATATCAGTTCTATCTGTCTGTCTGTCTGTCTACACATACATACATACTTACATACACAAACAACTGGTTTCTTTTCCCGTTTCCATCTATCAGATTCACTCACAAGGCCTTGGTCAGCCTGATATTAGAGAAGACACATTTGGCCAAGATGCCACATAAAACTGAATCCCAAATCACTTAGATGGGATGCGAATTTCTAAACTACACAACCATACCTGTGACTAATATATATGTATCTGTGTGTGTGTGTGTGTGTGTGTGTGTGTGTGTATACATGAATAAGCACAGTCCACTCTGATGGGTGGTTGGTGTTAGGAAGGACATCCAGTTGTAAAAATCCTGCCAAAACAGTTACAGAAGTCTAGTGCAGGCTTCTGCCTAGTCAACTCCTGTCAAACCGTCCCACCCATGCCAGCATGGAAGGTGAACATTAAATGATGATGATGAGTAAGCCCATAAATGCAAACCAAGGTGGGAAAAAATAGTACTCATCAGTTAAGCCCTCTCAATTGTTTGGCTTTTTCTAGACCTGCTTCACTATTAGTATCTATGTTTCTGTTATCCAAATTATTGGATGATTTAGTGATCCCTAGTCACATTCAGTGACAATTATAATTCTCCTTTTTGCTGAAGCATTGCAAACTGCTGTTTATATTAATTAGCAAATTGCTAATTCATCCAATAATTTGGATGATGAAAACATAAATACTAATAGCAAAGCAGGTCCAGAAAAAAACCCAAACAATTGAGAGGACTTAACTGATGAAGCAATGGAGATTGCCAAAACTAACGTCAGTATTAAGAATTCTTGATTAACATTTTTCGGACAATTAAGGTCCCTGTTAGTGTATATGTTTTCATTCATGTGTGTTCACTACAGCATTAAAGCAGTTTAGGTCTCATTTCTAGCAATGTAGGTGTTTCTTAACACCCTAGTCACATTTAGTTACAGTTATAAGTCTCCATTTTGGTGAAACATTGCAAATTGCTGTTTATATTAATTCTATACATACATACATATGTATATATATACATATACACACACACACATACACCCACACACACACACACACACACACACACACACACATATATATATATACATACACACACACACACACATATATGTATATATATATATATATGTATGTAAAATATATTTGATATCTCTAAGTTAGATGGCTAAACCGTAACCAGTTCGACACGGGACTTTTTTTCATACGGGACTATTTGTGACGCACATGGAATGGATTTCTTTGGGGTGAGATGCCTGAACTCGCTAGCCGATGAATTCGTAAGTGCCTTTCTTATCGTTGATTTTTGGTGTCGCATGGCCAAAAATTACCGTTAATATTTTTAGAGACACTTTCAAATTTATCAGAATATTGAGGCTGAAGATTGGAATAGTGAAATTTTCCATTCACTTAACCATGAAACGATTCGTATCCAATTAACTAAAGGCTTGGTTTGTTTACGCTTTTCCCTCCGGTTTTTTGTTCTATGTGTGCCATAAATATCGCCATCCATTTTGGAGAAAAATTTGTAGTTTGGAATCAGTAGTTCTTTGACTGCTATTTCTAAATTTTCAGTATGTTGGAGAAGCAACTCAATTGCTAATCCCTGTATATTTATAATGATATATATGTATGTATGTATGTATTATGTATGCATATGTACGTATGTATACACACACACACACACAAACACACACACAGAGTTTGGGAGTTCTGGTGCTGTGGAGAATGTGGTATCACTCTTTAATTTACTGTTATTCCCAGGTCCATTCTGATTCAAAACCATAGTACTTGTCCTGTCAGGGTCCCTTCTATGGGTTAAATATATTTCCCAAGGGTAGAAGAGACTTCTGTTATTTTTGACACAACCATGGAGAAGGCAACTTTTCTCAAAGAAAAGTACTTTGACATACAACTTGCAGTGGAAATAGTAGTAGTCATCTTGCATTTCTTGTCATTGGAACCTATTTATCGAGACAAAGAGGGTGGCAAAAAGCGTTGTACAAACTTTTATCACTTAAATCCAACGACACACAGATGTCTCAGTATCTTTTCTGCATGTAAGATGACTATCATCTGACAAAATGAGGCAGTCATCATACACACACGCACATGCATAAATGCGCGTACATACACATTTATGTTTTTATTTATGAATTTGTTTCTACATATATATTTGTATGCAAAGTGGACATAAATGATACGCCTGTGTTAGAATGGCGGCAGCTGATGAAGGAAAATGTTATCTGTGTGGCCTGTGTGTTTTCTGTGCTCTGGTTATTATTATTTTTTCGTCTACGTGTTGTTTGCAACGTCCTGTACCCAGATATGCACCTATATATACAGGTAGATGTAGGTATGCACATACTTGTACGTATATGTGCACATACTCATTTATTATTTGTTTTATATATATATATATATATATATATATATATATATATATAATGGAGAAATTATACAAAATGTATAAGTAGATGATAAGCAAAGAACTGGCACAGTTTCAATTACCTGTTGTTATCCATGGATTTATTGTAGGAACTTCATAGTGGTGGTTGTGGTAACAGTATTAATAAAATAGATGGATGGAATGAGTAAAAGATTTTATTCAGTATGACACATGTTTCAACCTGTTCTTGGTCTCTTCGGGTACATAAATATATACACACATCTTTTCTTTAATCTTTTATTTTCATCATTAGACTGCAGCCATGCTGGGCCTTAAAGAAATTTAGTCAAATGAATCAACTCCTAGACTTAATAAAAATATTTTTTTAATCATGGTACTTGTTCTACTGGTCTTTTTGTTTTAGCAAACTCCTAAGTTACGAGACTTAAGCACAAGTAGTGGTAGGGGGCAAACAAAGACACACACATACATACACATTTATATATATATATATATATATATATATATATATATATATATATATATCGAATGAGTTTTTTTCAGTTTCTGGTACCAAATCCACTCACATAACCTCTTTCCAAGGCTATGGTAGATGACATTGGCCCAAGGTGCCATGCAATGGAACCGAGTACAGAAACATGTGTTCGGAAGCAAGCTCCTTACCACACAGCCACGCTGCTCCTGTACAATCATCATCATCATTTTACATCTGCTTCCATGCTAGCATAGGTTGGGCATTTTAACAGGGTATACTAACAAGTCAGAGGACCTTATTT
>NC_142933.1:45372694-45407694 GCF_046866305.1 Octopus bimaculoides | reverse complement strand
GGGGACAAACACAGTCACAAAGACACGCTTACACATAGGTACACACACACACACACACACACACATATTTACATTGGACTGCTTTCAGTTTTTGTCTATCAAAATCCAGTCACAAGATTTTGGTCAGCCCAAGGCTATAGCAGAAGACACTTACCCATGGTGCTCTACAGTGGGATTGAACTCAGCACCATGTAGTTGGGAAGCAAACTTCTTACTACACAGCCACACCTGCACTTACAATATAGTGAAAATTTCAGTTGATGTTTCACCCTTATCAGTGTTCTTCAGTGAAGGATGAGCTTATCTGTACCTACTAAAACTGAGAGAATATATAAGCAATTTGAGTAAAGAAAACATTGGCATCAAAATAATAATGTTGATTCCATTTAAAACTTGATGTTATCATCCTATATATGTGTATGTGTGTGTATATATATATGTGTGTGTGTGTGTCTATATATATATATATATATATATATATATATATATAGCAATAAGAAAATGGAGGGGAATATGAAGTACTCATCAACTTGCAGACATTGTATTCTGTTGATTAATCTGTTTATTTCATAACTAGATTGACAAAAAACACAAAATACAGACATTTATGACATACCATGTCATATCAACAATTAAGATTTAAAATTTAAAGGACATTTAGCAATTGGAGAAGGGACTATATATATATATATATATATATATATATATATATATATATATACATACACACATATTGTTGTTAATTACTTACCAACATTAGGTCACTATAGAAAATATTACCTACAAGATACTCTCCTCATCATAACTCTACAAGAATCACCTTCCTTTATGTTCCAACCCAAAGGCTGTGGCTATACCTGGGCATCACTTTTTTCATCTCCTTTTCAACAGTCATTCTCATTGCTGTTTGCTTTTATTGATAAAGGGATTTGATATTACTGTCCTCATTTGAGTTTCTTGTAGTGATATAAGCTCATCTTTTGGCAAAATATTAAACAGCTGTGGATCCTTGGAATCCAAGGCAGCATCTGGTCCTTACTGTAGACCACGTGTTCTTAATCCTTTTTATCTATGAACCCCTTTAATTACTATTTTATTCTAGTGGACTCCCATAGCCATTTGATGTTTAAAAACTTGTTTTATTGAAACTTCTTTCAAATTCCTGTTTTGTTTTTCACATGATAATGTGTCGGTTGAGCTATGTAAAATGTTTGAGAAAGAAACCTAGCTGTTTCTTGCAATAAACAGCAATTCATACATCTAAAGCAAAAGTGTTTTCAGGTCCCTTAAAATACTGTGGTGGATCTCCAATTTACCATTTTCTTGCGTGGATCACCAGAAATCTTATATGGACCCTCATGGGCCATATAGATAAGATTCCCAATCATTATTTATATGATGACCCCTTTGATTACTATTTAATTCAGGTGGGCCTCCATAATTATTCAATGTTTAAGGACTAGACAATATGACACTCTCCAGACACAACAAAATTTGCTCCAACACACAAATTCACATAAAGAATCTTGCAAACCAGGTACAAAAATGAAGTTTAAAGACTATACATTAGAGAAAGAAGCTTAGCTGTTTCTTGCAATAATAAATAGCAATACATACATCTAAAGCAAAATTTTTACAAGGACCCTTGAAATACTATTGTGGATCCCCATTTCATTATTTTGTTGTGTGGACCCCTCAAAAATCTTATTTGGAACCTCAGGGACCATATAGACCCTGGTTTAGAACCATTGGTTTAAACCAATGGTTTTCAACTGGGGTCATTATGGCCCTTTTGTTGTTAAAATTTATGCACAATAAATTACTTATACTTCTACAATACACAAAACATTATAATTTTTTATACATTTCCTAATAATATTTAAATATAAAAATAAAGTAGGATTTTGTTTTAGGGTAAAATAGGAATGAAAGGGGTCCATAGGCTAAAAATGGTTGAGGATTATTGCTCTAAACCCTTGAAATCCAAGCTGTTGCAACAACTGGTCCTTACTCTAGACAGGGTAGCTGGCACTTTTGGTATGCACGCAAGCACACGCACACACACACATAATTTTACTGTGTTGATTGAAATTTTTAATTTGGTCTTTTTTGATGACTGTTTTTATATTCTTATATATATATATATATATATATATATATATATATATATATATATATATATAGTGTGTGTGTGCGTGCATAAAGTGGGAAGTTTTTTGTGGATATATTTTAAAATTTATATTTTAATGGGATTTCTTTTTCTAAATTTTCTACTCATTTTTATTCATCAGAATATCATGAGATACATTAAATAAAAAAAACCTGTGAGTGTGTGTGCATGTGTGTGTATATGCATGCATGCGTGTGTGTATACATGTGTGTGTGTGTGCATGTGCATGACGGTTGTAGTGGAAAGAGATGCTGGATAAGTGTTGTTGATGCTAATCTGGTGTTAGTGGCAGTATTGATAAATCTCACTTTCTTCTGAAATTTTCCAATTTTTATATTTCGAAAATAGAATTGGAACAAATAGAAAAAAAAAAAAAATAAGTAAAATAAATAAAATGGACAAGACTGTAATTTCCAGCAATTGTTTGGAACAGAAAAATAACAAAGCAAAAAACATGACTGAAATGTAAAACATACATACATACATACATACACACGTTCATACATACATATATATACACCACACACAAGCACATGTATATGTGTATATATATATATATATATATATATATATATATATAGGCACACATACACATATATTGTATATTTATGTGTATATATAATATATATATGGTGTTTATACATTTGTGTATATATATATATATATATATATATATATGTATGTACATGTGTGTGTGTATATATGTATCTATATATATATATGTGTGTGTGTGTCTGTGTGATATGTATATATGTATATATATTTGTGATTGTATCTGTGTATGTGTGTGTGTATGTATAAATAAAGAGAGAAAGATAGAAGGTGCTTTTGCATGCTTGTGTGTGTTTGTGTGTGTGTGTGTGTGTGTGTGTAAAAGACACGATATAGAAGACTAATGGAAAGGTTTGAATATTGATTATTGAGAAAAGTTACCAGAGGAATCAAAATGTTGGATTATTGGTGGCAGTGATGTTAATGAATGAGAATCATTTGGTAGGGGTAAAAAACCACTTCTTCTTCAAGTGTTCATAGGAGACAGGAGGACTTTTGTAAATCTGTTGCTATTAATCCGTTCAATACACAAAACTAACAGGTTTGTGAAATCTGTGTTGTTATTTTTGCTTTAATTGTGACATCAATAGCAGATTATATAGGATTAGGTTTATGTGTGTACTTACACAATTATGGGTGTACAGGTGTGCATGGTATTTGATTATTTATATGTGTATGTATGTGAGTATGTTTTTTGTGTGTATGTGTGTATGCGTATGTGCGTATGTATGTGTATATGCTGCACAGTTATGTATGTTTATATATGTGAATGATGTTTAATTATTTGTGTATGGTATATAATTATTTTACGTGTAAATGTGTCTCTGGTATTCAGTTATGTGTATTGGTGTGTACTGGTGTACTGTACACATTTATGTGTGTATATCATCCTCATCATCGTCGTTTAACGTCTGCTTTCCATGCTAGCATGGGTTGGACGATTTGACTGAGAACTGGTGAAACCAGATGGCTACACCAGGCTCTAATCTGATTTGGCAGAGTTTCTACAGCTGGATGCCCTTCCTAACGCCAACCACTCCGAGACTTTAGTAGGTGCTTTTATGTGCCACCGGCACGAAGTCCAATCAGGCATGTATATGCTATGTAGTTATGTATGTCAATATGTGTGTCATCATTGTTATGATATAATATCTGTTTTCCATGCTGTCATGGGTTGGTATACAATTATGTGTATATATATGTTTACATTACCACAATTATTTATAAGCTTGTGCTTCATAATCATTTATGTGCGTATGGTACATAGTTATGTATGTATATGTGCATGCATCACATTTTGTGTGTGTATGTCTATGCAACTCAGTTATGTGTGTATATGTGTAGCCAACACATCTATGTGTGTATGGTACATAATTATGTGTGTATGTATCTATGTAACTCAATTATTTATGTGTGCATGTGTGTACACTACACAATTATGAATGTGCATAATTATGTATGTGTGTGTCTCTGGTTTTTGATGATGGTTAATATTTCTTACTGGTGATGTCTCTTCACAGTTTTATAGAAAACTTCTGTGGAAACTTTGTTTGTTTACTAGCTCAGTCATTTTTAAGGGTCTCCATGACTGCCAAGGAGGGAGGAAGGAAGGAAGGAATTTATGAGGTGGTATCAAAAGGTTCCCAGACTAGTTATGTTTAATGAAAAATAAACTTATTTACCTAAATTTTAACATCATCTCCTTTGAAATAGTCACCTTGCGCAGGAATACACTGGTTCCAGCATTCCTGTCACTTTTGGAATCTAGCCTGGAAGTCATTTTCCATAAGCAAGTTGAGGACCTTTTGTGATTCCCTCTAAGTCTTGACAATGGTGTTAAACGACAACCTTTGACCTGCCTTTTCATCATGTAGAAGAGATAAAAGTCTGCAAGTTTTTTGATGAGAAACTGATGAGTGAAGAGAGCTCAGTGAAGAAAACAATTTTTTGCTCTCTACAGATCTGGTTGTTTTGCCAAATTTCCTCCCTCAAATGCTTCAAAACGTCATAGAATAGCTCTCAATTGATGGTCTGGCCCTGGGGGACAAATTCTCGATGCACAATATCACATTTCTGGGAGTGATGCTCATGGCATGTCTTCCAGGGATGTTCTTCCACTTTTGAAGCACCTGTGCCACTTGAAACATTGTGTACAATCCATTGCCTCATTACCATAAGCTTGCTAAAGTATTCTCAATGTTTCTATAGTATACTTCCCAAGTTTAACGCAAAATTTCATGTTGGCTCTTTTGTCCCAGCTTCCTGTCCATGACAAAATCACAGACTACAGCATACACATGAACACAAAGACACAAATTTCACAACCTGCAAAGTAAACACAGTGATGTCACTTGACACACTGCCTCATAAAGGTCACTGCTAGCTTTCACTGCATATGCAACCATGTGCTGCCATCTGTTGGTGTGCTACATAACTAGTCCAGGAACTTTATGATATCACCTCATATTCTCAGACCAGAGATTTGAACCCAGGTATGGGCATCTTGGCTGCATCATAGCACTCTCCACCACCTGACAAGTTACTGCACTGGGTCTTGTAGTATTTTATTGACAGTAATCCATAGCATGCATAGATTTGAATTGTGCCCCTAGATCTGTAAGCCCCTGGGCAATTACCCAGTCTGCACATGCCTTAAGACATCACCAGTCCCTGGTCTGAATACTTGCAAATAAAAGCACCCATGTTTGAATCACAAGGTTTTGTTCAGATGCTTGTCCAAAAGCACTGCATAGGAAGATAGACCCAAAGACCACATAGTTATGAAGCAAACATTTTAACCACAACTATTCCTGAACCACCATGTTGCAATCTAGAAGAAATGAGAAGTAAAATCAATTACAGAAAAGCTCAGATGTAATATCCGAGAATGTCACACAAATAACTCCAAAGATCTATGTTTTCACTGTGACAATGTCAATAATGATTTCTCACAGTGGGATTAAATCAGAAATGTATAGAGAAGAACGTTAGGTAATTCACTTAAGCTCATTCTGTTCCAAATACTTATTTTATAAATGCCAGATGAATAAAAGACTTGTCTTTGAAAGAGGTGGCAGCAGTGAGGAAGGGGCATGTATATATCACCATCATCATCATTCAACTTTTACATACCTGCATGGGTTATATACATACATATATATATATATATATATATATATATATATATATATATATATATATATATATAGCAATAAGAAAATGGAGGAGAATATGCGGTATCCATCGACTTGCAGACAATGTATTCCATTGAATTAATTTATTTATTTTGTAACTAAAATGACAAAGACCACAATATACAGATGCTTATGACATACCATGTCATATTAACAATCAAGGTTACAAATGTAAAGTACATTTAGCATACCCTCCCAGCAATATATTGGATAGATACTAGTCTCTTTGTGGCTTGAATCCTCAACCCCTAACTCTCTTGCATTATATATATATATATATATATATATATATATATATATATATATATATACTCTTTTACTTGTTTCAGTCATTAGGCTGCAGCCATGCTGGGCACTGCTTTGAAGAACTTTTAGTCAAATGAATTGACCCCAGGACTTATTTTTTAAAACCTGGTATTCACTCTATCTATCTTATTTGCCAAACCATTAAGTTATGGGTACATAAGCAAACCAATACCAGTTGTCACATGGTGGTAGAGGACAAACACACACACACGCATGATGGACTTCTTTCAGTTTCTGTCTACCAAATCCACTCACAAGGCTTTGGTCAACCCAAGTCTATTATAGAAGACACTTGCCCAAGGTACTACACAGTGGGACAGAACTCAGAATCACATGGTTATATGAATATAATAAAATCAATTTAATTCACTTTTCCATCTTTGTATGGGTTGACTGGCTCAAATCAGTTCTTATTTTCACAGTTACTAACCTCCTCCATCAATCAGGGATCACATCTCATTTGTGTCATTTTTGGCATAGCATTTATAGTTGGATGCCTTTCCTGTCATTAGCCAATTCAGAGTTGGTAATGGTGGCATTTTATCAAAGTTTCAGCAGCAGTAAGTTTGACTTGTTCCTGATAAGAGTAAAAAGTCCTCTCTACTCTGTGTTGTTTCTGTTTGTTCACCAGCAACAAGGAAGTTGCCTTACAGCAAAATGAAAAAATACAAAGTCCCACTTTTTCCTTCAGTTGTTGAGTATGGATAAGGAATATGTAAAGAAGTGCTGAGTTCTAATTGTGGAGGGTACCTGTGGAAGGGGTAAACCCAGGAAGATGTGAGATTAAGTAGTGAGAAAGAATCTTTGGTTGCTGGGCCTCACTGAGGAAATAACAAAGGAGTGGGAGACATGGCGATTTGCTGTACTTGATAAAACATATTGAGCTAAGTAAAATTGCTGTCTTGCACACATACAGGCTTGTCCTTTCTGGTGCTGGCGCCACTTAAAGAAAAGCACCTGTGCTGGTGCTGCATTAACACATCCATGCCAGTGCTGCATAAATGCACCCATGCTGGTGGCACGTAAGAAACACCCATGTCAGTGCCGTGTTAATGAACCCATGCTGGTGGCATGTATAAGACACTCAGCACACTCTGTCAAGTGGTTGGCATTAGGAAGTGCATCCTCCTGTAGAAACTAAGCAGACATTAAGTGATGATGGTGATGATGATGATGTTTCTATTCATTTTTCTCTTTTCTGTACAACATGGTGGGAAGAGAGTGAGAGCAAGCAACTGATAGTGCAGTGAAGGAATAGAACAAGAACATTAGTGATAGGTGAGGGTTGTTTGTAAGGATGTTGGATAAAAATAATATGATTAAGAGAAGGCAATGATAGAGAATCAGGGTGAGGGGAGTGAGATGGTAATACGAGGAGGAGAGAGAGGAGAGTAGCACATGGTTAATTATTGGTAAGGATCTTGAATACAAATAACATGAGCAGCATACAGTGTGACAAAAGAGTGATAGATAGCAATGACGAAAGGTATCATCTTTCTTTATTGCTATCCATCACTCTCTCACACATCACTCATCGCTGACAGCCATCATGCTCTCTTTCACTCATCGCTCTTTCTCACTTCAAGTAATTTTTTTTTCTCCTGTCATTGTGCTGTCATTCACTCCACCCCTCCCCACCAATCACACTTTCCATGCTGTTACCATTCAAATTTTTCTTACTAAACATCAATCATATGCTGTCTAACTCTCTCCATTACTCTCTCATTACCTCTTCGATTTTCTTGTATCACTCTCTCCCTCTTTTGCCTTCACAGTCATGTTACTGCTACTTAACCATTGTTTGGTGGTCTGTCGTTCCCTCAAGTTAGAAGGAAGATTGAATATAAACAGAACCAATGAGATGCCTTCCCGTGCTATATAGGCAACAGGATGATGGAGAAGTGGGAGTTATGTGAATGATAATAGCGACAGACAAATTAATAGAAAAAGTTGTGAGATACAAACAAGAAAGTAACATAATGAAAAAGTGAGGCTGGAATTTTGATATTATACAACTCAATCTTCAGTGTGGCTGTGTGGTAAGAAGTTTGCTTACCAACTAAATGGTTCTGAGTTCAGTCCCACTGTATAGCACCTTGGACAAGTGTCTTCTACTATGGCTTTAGGCCAACCAAATCCTTATGAGTGGATTTGGTAGATGGAAACTGAAAGAAGCCCGTCATATATATGTATATCTACGTGTATATCTTTGTGTCTGTGTTTGTCCCCCACTTCCACTTGACAACTGGTGTTGGCATGTTTACCTTTCTATAACTTAGCAGTTTGGCAAAAGAGACCAATATAATAAGTACTAGGCTTAAAAAAAAATAAAAGAAATAAGTACTGAGGTTGATTCAAGGTGGTGCCCCAGTATGGTCACATTCTAATGACTGAAACAAGTAAAAAACACTAAAAGATCATCACAAATTCTATACCCCTGCATTCGATTCTTATATGAGATGGTTGGGTCTCCTCCAGCACTTTGTTTCAGCACATCCTTTATGATGTTCAGTTTTTTGAGATCAGCCTTCACCACTTCATTCCATGTCTTCTTGGTCTCCCTCTTCCAATCGATTTGGGGCACTCGGTACACCTTTATAGAATTGCCATATGCTACACACATCACATATCCATACAAAAGTAGCTTTCTTTAAGCACATTATATTCCTGTCAGTGGGGGCATGTGACTTAATGGTTAGGGTATTGGACTCATGATTGTAAGATTGTGGTTTCGATTCCTGGACTGGGCAATGTGCTGTCTTTTTGAGCTAAACACTTCAGCTGGCAAAAATGAGTAAGCCCATGATGGACTGGTATCCCATCCAGGTGGAGAATATATCCACTCTGGAAACTGGGAAACCAGCTCTAGGAGCCTATATACAAATATATGAACATTCCTTGCATATCCAGTTTTAACTGAGTTCATTTGTGCTCCGTTTTCCAAGCACAGTAGCATTGCACATCCAGCAAAGCATGTTTGGTTTATTTCTTCTTAGTTTTTACAACTCAAGTCCTAACTCTCATTATCATGCACCATCTTACTTTGTACATAAGCATCCTTCAGAGTAAACTTCACTCTGAGAGAGAAGCCTCCTTTTTTTTTGTTTTATTCTAGCTGAGGTAATAGCTCCCTGAACCTTGTTTTTACTTTGGAAACTATGTTTTTAGATTCCTCACATCCACTCTTTACTCTCTTTTACTCTTTTATTTGTTTCAGTCATTTGACTGCGGCCATGCTGGAGCACCGCCTTTAGTCGAGCAAATCTACCTCAGGACTCATTCTTTGGAAGCCTAGTACTTATTCTATCAGTCTCCTTTGCCGAACCGCTAAGTTACGGGGATGTAAACACACCACCATCGATTGTCAAGCGATGTTCGTGGGGGACAAACACAGACACACAAACATATACACAAACATACATATATATATATATATATATATATATATATATATATATATATATACATATATACATATATACGACGGACTTCTTTTAGTTTCTGTCTACCAAATCCACTCAAGAGGCTTTGGTTGGCCTGAGGCTATAGTAGAAGACACTTGCCCAAGGTGCCATGCAGTGGGAATGAACCCGGAACCATGTGGTTGGTAAGCAAGCTACTTACCACACAGCCACTCCTGCTAATAAATTTATCAAAGTAAAACTATGAAATACTTCTAAGGAACCTAAGAAATTTTATTTTATCTGTTCTGTTACTGCTAACTGCACTTGTACATCTTTATTTGAAATATACTTTTCTTACTTAGTTCACAATAGGTGCACAATATGGAATTCCTATCTACTCCTTGTTTGCATATCAAGCACATCCACTTCAATGAAATCAATAGGGTCCAGTCTTATTTCTTGCTCACTAAAAGTTTATATCGAAACCACATGATTTCAAACTTTGCTTCCAAGTTTGGCATTTATTTTCTTCTCAGTAGATTCAGTTCTGAGAGTTAGGCCATCAGCATACAAGAGTTACCATAAGCAACTGGTCTGAAACACTTCTGCTATGATCTGGAGAGCTCTGAGACTTAGGCCATCAGCATACTAACTGATGAGGGTTTCAGTTGATTCAGTCAATGGAACAGCCTGTTCGTAAAATTAATGGAAGTGTGGCTGAGTACTCCACAGGCACATATAATTTTAATGTAGTTCTCAGAGAGATTCAGCTTGACATAGAGTGTAACGAGGCTGGCTCTCTGAAATATAAGTACTACTCATTTTTGCCAGCTAAGTCGATTGGAGCCATGTAAAATAAAATGTCTTGCCGAAGGACACAACGCATCACCAGGAATTGAACTCATGACTTTACGATTGTGAGCTGAATACCCTCACCACTAAATCATGCGCCTTCACCATCAGCATACAAGAGTTGCTATAAGCAGTTGGTCTGAAATTCCTCTGTTATAATCTGGAGGATTCTAAGAAACATGGAAATCTGAACCAAGTTCTGGTGGATGCTTACTTACATGCAAAATTCCTTACTGAACTCACTGTTAACTCTTACTTTACTGATGTCATCACTATACATGATTTGCTTAGCTTTCACAATGTACATCATATATGCATGCGCGCGCACGCACACACACACATACACACACTCACACACATGCATACGAAATAACCAAGCATATAAAAGTGTACCTCTATAGTAACTGTATTAATAGGCATATTTGAATATACATAAGATATTTTAGTAACATATGTTGCAAATACAATAAAAACTCATATATGTGTATGTGTGTCTGCGTGTGTGTGTGTGCATGTGTAAAAACTTATATAGATTGATATTTATGCATGCATATATAGCCCATTTCTCTAATAAATTTCCTTTTGAAAAAACAAAAAGAAAAAAATCAATGTGCGAAACGATAAATCTTTAATTTCAGAGTTAATTCGTTACTTATTGACTAAATATTGAGATTTTAGTTTACCCAATCCATCATAGCATCGACTTCAGTAATTTTTTTATGTCACTCACATAAAAAGGAATGAAGAAATATATGTAAATAATTATGTATGTGACTCTGTGTCAGTTGTTTTTTTTTGTTGTTTGGTTGTTTTTCAAATATAATTTCACACATACACACACAAAATCAAAATCAAAGTCTTCATAAAAATTACCAGCACAAAAGAATGTGTATGTGTGTATATATATATATATATATATATCTGTTTGTATGGTGTGTGTGTGTGTATATATATATATATATATATATATATATACACATACATACATACATACATATGCATATACCATATACACCACACACTTTTATATGTATAAAGTTATTTTATGTTTTCATCAATAGGAAGAAATAGCTCAGACATATGTTTCATTTATATTTTGATTTATTCTTGTCTAAATTGTCAGAAGTTCTATTGCTCTTACGTCGTCATTCTTTTAAAGTTTAAAGTTAAATTAGTTATTTGTTTGTATGCAGGTGTGTTTCTTCATATTATTCTAGGGTTTTTATTAAACTAAAAAAAAAAAACAACAAAACCCATCAAAACAATGTAAGAATAAAAACTGGAAATGATTTTCTTTTTTCTCCCTTCTCTATTAATGGGTAGAATGATCACATAGATATTGAGTGCCATCATGTGTGAGAATAATTGAGTTGTGAACAATATATAGTATTCTATTTATTTATTCATTGACTAGCAGCAAGTCAATAGAGGTTAGGTCTCCTTCAGGTGAGTTACTTTCTATCTACTTTCTACTTATCTTGGATATTTATAAAATATCTAACTCACACACACACAAACGCATGCAGAGTAACCATATACTTTAAAATGGAAGATCTTCCTTCATTAAAATATATGCTACCTTCACTGGAGATTTTCTCTGCTGCATTATTCCATTCCATTATTTCTAAATTGTTATGCATAGATAAGCCCTATTGTCACAATATTTCAAGTGATTAGAAACTGTCTATTTCTTTCAATTTATATCTAATATACTCTAGATTTTGGCAGCTTTAGTAAAATATATTTTAACTTTATATATTGGTGTATGCATGAGAATATATTTATGTGTATGGGTATGTATATGTGTGTATGTATGTATGTATGTATGTGTGTGTGTGTGTGTGTGTGTGTGTGTGTGTTTGAAGGGATATATTATCTAGTCAGATACTGTGGTGGCTCTCAGTTAAGTTCTATATATATATATATATATATATATATATATATATATATATATATACACATGTATCTTTAGTAGTGTAATTTCAGTGAAGCAATGTATGATATTTAAAGTTAAAATTATTCCAATGCCAATGCAAAGTAAATTGAAATATTGGATGGAAATAAAAGAAAGAAGACTGAGCAACTATTACACTTCACCTTATATTTCCATATTTCAGACTAACATCACTTCATAACGAGAAAATTGGAGATGGTGTCAAGTTGTTATCTTTTGCTCAAATATGTGAGATAAAGTTGTGACATGCACAGATTGGTTTTGTTTCAATAGACTATTCTGACTTGGATGACTCTCATCTGTTGTTGATTTATGGTTTCATTTTACTAATGAGGATTGCCTCCATGATCCTCAAATTACCTATTTTAAGCTCAGTTGTTTTGATGGTAAGTATAAATCCTGAGTGTAACATTTCTGCAGATGCTTTTTGACTGATGTGTTTATCTGCACATGTTGTTCCTTGATGTGGATATATAGCTTTTGGATGGTGCTCTGATGTAGGAAACACCGTATTTACTGCAACCTATTTGGTATGATGTGAAGGCACATGGTTCAGTGGTTAGAGCATTGGGCTCATGATCACGAGGTAGTGCGTTTTATTCCCAGACTAGGCTGTGTGTTGTGTTCTTGAGCAAGACACTTTATTTCATGTTACCCCAGTTCACTCATCTGTAGAAATGAGTTGTGACATCAGTGGTGCTAAGCTGTGTTGGCCTTTGCTTTTCCCATGGATAACATTGGTGGCAAGGAGGGGGAGGCTGATATGCATGGGCAACTGCTGGTTTTCCATAAACAACATTGCCCAGTCTTGTGCTTCAGAGTGGAACTTTCTAGATGCAATCTCATGGTCATGAATGGCTGAAGGGGGCCTTTACCCTTTACCATTTAGTTGGTATGTTATGTAGATCCTCAAGCACATGTCTATATTGTTAATGGAGTCACTATGCAAACTTAGTTGCTGTTTATAGGTTAATTTCGAAGAACAGAAATTTTCACAAGGACTGACCAAATTGTATCATCTATATGTTCAATCCCTCTCTAAGGCTCACTCATGTCAGTGGTTCTATCATCGAAATATGGCTGTCTCAGGAAGTGCATATTATCGCTTGAAAGTGTGGACCTTTCTGTGTTGCAGTCAGGCATTTAACAAAAGATTGAGAGTTTGTGTTATTTTGTAGAATTTTTTGGTCTTGCTGCCTTGCAGCACATGTTGCATACCAAGAAAATTTATTTTATATGTGGGGTAATCCTGAAAAATCCTCAGCTTCGTGCTTATTTCCAGGGCTAAACTTAGTTATTAGTGCTTATAATGTTAAGATTAGAGCTTATCTTGTGGTGTTAATAGTAGTTGTTGTAAGGCAGCAAGATGACAGAATCATTAGCATGCTGGGCAAAATGCTTGGTGGCATATCATCAATTTTTTTGTTCTCCGTTCAAGTTCTGCCAAGGTTGACTTTTCTTTTTCAGCCTTTCAGAGTTGGTAATAAGTACCAGTTGAGTATGGGGTCAATATAATTGACTTATCTCCCTCCCCTGGAATAGCTGGCCATGTGCCAAACTTTGAAACCAATAATAGTTTTAAATTAATCCCAGGCCAGTCCTGGTCCAGTAAATCCATCATCAAAGGCATTCCAGCTGAAATCATCTCATCTTTTTACCTGGTCACAGTTCATCTAGATCTGCATTATTCAATGTGTCCTTTCCTTAAGATGATACAGTACTATTTAGAGTAGATTTGGTTGCTATTTTTAACAGGTCCAGTAACTGCATGAAGGTTCCTTTATTTTCTCATGTTAAATTCAGTGAATTAGTGCCTGTAGCGTTAATTAATATTTGTGCTTATCTAGTAGCAGAAAGTTTCCCTCAGATGAAATACTAATGAATCAAACACTTCTCTGAAGCAACCAAATGAAAGTGGTTTATCAAAAACTAAACAATGCTGAAATGCAAGATGCCATACACCAAACATTTATCAAAAAAACTCACCTGTTTGCTGCTAATCTTTCTTAAAGTGTCATAACCAATTACTTACAAAATCCTCCTCCTCATCATCGCTGCCGCCGCCGCCACCACCACCACCACCATCATCATCATCACCATCACCATTTTTCCATTCTGGTATGGGTTGGATGGCTTGACAGGAGCCAGAGGGCTATGCCAAGCTTCAATGCCTGCTCTGGCATGCTTTCTACAGCTGGGTACCATTCCTAAAGCCAACCACTTTATAGAGTTTGCTGGAAGGGGTTTTTTTTTCATGGTACCAGGACTAGTGAGGTCAGCAAATACTCACAAGACATGACCCCTCTACTAATTCAAGTATTGTATTGAAGGTTGAGAAAATATGATTGAGGGAAGGGATGGAGACAGGTATCATGCTGAACAGGTGAATACTTGGTTTCCTTACCTAGAAAGGGGGAGAGAGGGAGAGAGAGATTATGAGGGTGTATCCTTACAGTACAAGATGAATATGGAAGAACAGGGATAGGAGACTAGAAAAAAGGTTTGCGTGTAGTTAAGTGCACTAGAGCATGGAAATGGAGATTAAGGTGGCTACAGTGAATATCAATTTTGGGATGGGAAGTGAAAGAAATAGGTGTGGGTCAAGGAGGAGGAGGAGGAGGAGGAGGTGATAAGAAACAGTAATAGGGGTACAATGTGAACTGTAAGGAGATAAATGATATCATTTACAGCACCTGAAATATAACACAAAATCATTATATCAAAAGCTGTTTAGTAAACCATCAGGTGAATTTTTAAGTCTCAATCAAAATGTATTTGACTCTCCTTTCAGTATTTAGTCTTAGAAAAAAAAAAAAAAAAAAGAGATAGTGGAGGCATATGACTTAGTGGTTAGGATGTTTGGCTTATGATTGTAAGACTGTGGTTTTGATTCCTGGACCAGGTGACATATTGTGTTCTTGAGCTAAGCATTTCATTTCACATTTCTCCTGTCCACTCAGCTTGCAAAAATGAGTAATCCTGTAACAGATTGGCATCCCATCCAGTTTGGAAATATATATATATACACCACAGAAACCAGGAAACTGGCTTAGTGGTTAGAGTGTTTGACTCATGATCATAAGATTGTAGTTTCAATTCCTGGACCAGGCGATGTGTTGTGTTCTTGAGAGAAACACTTCATTTCACATATGTGAACATATGCACCACAAATACTGGGAAACTGGCCTTATGAGTCTATATGACTCCAGCAGGGTCTTTATCCCTTTTATTCTACTGTCAGTATCAAGTCTCACCATCAGTAAATATTCTATTGTTATCCTTAAGCTTGCTTTAAAATAATAACCTTAACTTAACATTTCTCATAACTTTGCCACTCAAGTCAATACTATTTCTGTTATGTTACTGACTTCAATTAGACATTATATAAAAAAATAACTGAGATTTCATTTATTTATTCATTTATTTATTTATTTTAAAGTAATGTACAGAAATGTTAGAATTTATTTCTAGTTTAGTGACTCAACTATTTTGTCACTATTTGAAATAGTTAAAACATTACAATAACATGCAGCATAAATTTTGAAGATTTAAAAAAAAAGATGTGTTGAGTTTCCAAAATGATATTACAATTTGTATGACCTCAATTAAATGGAATTTTATCTAGAATGATGTGACTAAAACTTGATATAACATTATCATTGTTGTAGAACATTTTCAATATAGACTGGGTGGATCTAGGCACTAAATATATGTTCCTATAGAATTTCTGAATAACAGCTTAATTTTAAATATTTTTGTATGGTATATATATATATATATATATATATATATATATATATATATATATATATATATAATCATAAATATATAGGGATTAGCAGAAACCTGCTTCTCCAACATACTGAGAATTCAGAAACAGTAGGTTTCTGCTAATCCCTATATATTTATGATTATAAATGGCTTTACCGAAAAGGTTTTTTCATACTGAGCTACCCGGCAAAATTGTTAATTATTAATTTTATTACTAATTGACGATTCCCTGCCCTGTATATCTATATATATATATATATATATATATATATATATATATATATATATATATTTGTAATTGTTTTTGAATTTGTTGTTTTTGTTGCAAGTTTTGGATAATTCTTCAAATTCATATAATTTTTTTTACCTTCTCTTATGAATTAAACCAAGTGAAATATATTCTTTCATTCTTCTACTGATTCCAGTCCTTGAACCGTGGCCATGCTGGGGCACACCTTCAAGGGTTTTAGTTGATTGTATTGGTCCTAATACTTTGTCTAGTAGTTATTTTATTGATCTCCATTTATTGAAGAAGCAAGTCCTTGTGGGCATAAATAAATACGACAACGTATTTTTGTTTGCTGCACCAATATATTGGGACTGTCATGAAGATATACACACACACATATAACTATATATGTATACATGTATTTGTGTGTGATATATTCTGCATGATTTCCATTCCCATCTTCCAAATTTCAATAAGACCTTTATCAATCTAAGGCTTTTATAAAATATGCCTAAGGAACTTCACAGTAGAACTGAACCCCAAATCATATTGTTGTGAAGTACACTTCTTAACCATGCATCCATATTTGACTTATGAAATTAAAAAATGGCTATATAATTGAATAACTAAATTGTTTTCTTCTAACTGTAGGCAAGTAACTGAAATTAGTATGAGACTTTCAGAGTAATGAAGTTAAAGAATGGAACTTTGTTTCTAGAGTACTATGCAGTGCTTGTGGCAATCTTTGAACTTGTAACCTTTGGTTACAATAACACACTATTCTTCATTGTGGTTTACAGATTAAATTTATAGTTTCTCTACCTTGTTACAGTTAACAATTATGTTTTTATTTCTAAAATTAGTAGTAACTAAAGAAATGAATTTTGGTTAAGCCATTTATTCCATCTCGAATCATGCTATTTATATGATTTAAAAAAAAATTATGGTGAAATTAGTGGAGCAACTGTCTAAGAAAATGATTTGCCATAGTTACTTATGGAATAGAAGTGCTAAGCAGTGTTGTATATGAATATAAACTTGTTATCAGTTCAAATATGTTTGGAGCATATTCATATCCATAAGAAAGCCATTCACTGTCTATTGTCATGGAGAAAATTTCTCACTTTTGACAAATAGGTATAAACACACCAAGTATTCCCCTTTCTGGTATCTGATGCTGAAGAGGAGATAATCACTCTGAAATGCATGTATCCATCAATTGGTTAGAGGGCACTTTGAACTGAATTTATGTGTTTACACCTATTTCTTTACAGCGAGAAGTAAAATACAGTGAATGGCTTATTTTTACAGATTCAAATATGCTTCAAGTATATTTGAATTGGTAACAAGTTTGTAAAGAGGTAAAGACCCCCTCCAGTCATGAATGAACATGGGAGTGCATCTAGAAAGTTACCCTCTGAGGTACAAGTCTGGGCAAGATTCTTTTATGGAAGACCAGCAGTTACCCATGCATACCAACCTCTCCACTCCATGCCACCAATGTTATCCAAAGGAAAGGCAAAGACTATACAGCTTGGCACCAGTGATGCTGCAACTCATTTCTACAGCTGAGTGAACCGGAGCAACATGAAATAAAGTGTCTTGCTCAAGAACACAACACACAGCCTGGCCTGGGAATTGAACCCACTACCTCATGATTGTAAAACTGACACTCTAACCACTGAGCCATGTGCCTTCACTGAAACAAGGTTATAGTTACTTTTATTGCTTTATTTTACTTATATCTCTTTATATTCCCCTTTTGAGTTCTGCTAAAGTCAACTTGACTTCCATCATTCTTGGGCCCATGAAATAAAATAGCTGTCAAATAATGATTTGTGTCTTTGTGCCTACATAAGAAATTAGTCTCTTTATTTCTTATTTGATATATTATATATATATTCACATTAGGGGCTGTTGTTTCTATTAGGATCTTCATTGGCATTTCTTTTAATATTATGTGTGATTGGGCCCTAATCCCTTTCATGATGCCTGGGCAGAGTCACCCTCTGTGTTTTCACTTACTCTGTCTTATGGTATATCACATATCTCCACTGTCATGCCTTCAAGTCCATTGGTCTGTTTGATTCTTCTACACTCTCTGCTATACTATATTAGGTTTTGTGCACTTAGAAATGTACAGTCCTACCATTCAGTCCCCCCCCCTCTCTCCCTCTCTCTCTCCCTCTCTTTCTCTCTCTCTCTCTCTCTCTCTCTCTCTCTCTCTCTCTCTCTCTCTCACACACACACACACACACACACACACACACACACACACACACACACATGTCCAGTTTCTGTACAGTTTCCATCTACCAAATTCACCCACAAGACATTGGTCAGCCCAGAGATACAGTAGAAAACACTTGTTGAATTTTCCATGTAGTGGGATGGAACCTGAAACCATGTAGTTACAAAGTGAGCTTCTTAACCCATATCAAAATTTAATTTTTATCTTAAAAAAAAGGATGCAATGAAATAAGTTTAAACATTGCCATTTTATACAAAAAAAAAAAAAAGACAGCAGTTTATTTAATTTAATTAAACACATGTATTTTCTGCGATCTAGTTACTTTGGTACAGTTATCTAATTAGCTTCAAATTTCAGGACCCAAACAATTTATGTTGCCAAATAATTTCATATCATTGTCCTCATTTGTCTGTGTTGTCATTTACTATTAGTTTTAATCAGTTTAGAGTCTGCAGATTTCCAGGAATTGTTTAACAAATTTTTTTCTTTCTGTTTTGTATTCTTAGAAGTAGGCGTTGGTAGTTTAACTTGTAAATTTTAAATGATTTCATTACAGCTGTGTATGATTTATTTTCGTATATAACTAACAAATAATTTACAGGTCAAATAGAAATACCAGCTTGGTGTCTGGCACGAAAACAATGACCAAAAATTGTAATATGAAAGTGATTCAAAAGAACAACTCATATCACATTCTCCATCGTGCATCGAATCTTAAGGTAGACGGGTCCATTCGAAACCTATATTGCAGTCTTTCCTGCCAATACTTATAAGATCAGCAATAAGCCTGCAAATTGTTCTGGGAGTTGTGGGATAGGAGTACAAAGATGTGTGTCCCAGGATCCCAAAGCGAATCTGGAATGGAACAACTGTTAAGGATTAAAATGGAAGGTCTAATGATACATTCTTCTGTGAAGACCTTATGATGGAAGTGCACAAGGAAGATTCTATCCCTCATTACCCTTTCAGAAATAATATGTAAAGAAGATGGGTGGGTGGTCTAACAAATATTGTCAGTATATTCAGTATGATAAAAATTAAATGAAATATATAAAAATCTTGATCAGTAGATTATGATAAATATTATGATAATATTTATTGTGTGTATATTGTGGTTTTAAGTCACTGAAATATCACAGATGTTATTCAACGTCTCATCAGTGAGATATTTACAGTACTATTCTGATAGATATATTGTTGTTTTAAATATTGGTTTCAAGTTTTGGCACAAGGTCAGAAATTCATGGGGAGGGGACAAGTCAATTATGTCAACCCCAGTGCTCAGTTGGTACTTATTTTCTCAACCCTACTCCAACCTGAAAGTGGGATGGAATGCTGCTAAGTATTTTATCTTTCATGTTAATGATTCTGCTAGCTTGCCGCTTTTGTTGTTTTAAATATTGGTTTTATGTTTTGGCACAAGGCCAGCAAGATTGGGGGGAGGGGGAGTGTAACAATTACATCAACCGCAGTGCTCAACTGGTATTTATTTTACTTGACCCCCACCCCACAAGGATGAAAGGCATGATCAACCTCAGTGGAATTTGAACTCAGAATGTAAAAATGGATAAAATGCTGCTAAACATTTTGTCTAGCATGCTAATGATTCTGCCAACTTGCCACTCTAATACTGATTTCAAATTTTGGCACAAGACCAGCAAGTTCAGGGGAGGGGTTAAGTCGATTACATTGACCCCAGTGCTTGATTGGTACTTATTTTATCAACCTCGTAAAGGATGAAAGGCAAAATTGACCTTGGTGGAAGTTGAACTCAGAACATAATGATGGATGACATGCCACTAAGCCTTTTGCCTGGTATGCTAACGATTCTGCCAGCTCACCACCTTACTCACCACACCACCCTAATATTGATAACATGTCAATACAAGAAGTAACACACTGTAGTTATATAAAAGCTAGGATGGACATCAGATAGACATATAATTTGTATGACAGACACGTGACAGGCATATTATATTTATGATTGATATCTAACTGACGTATAGTATCTATAGTAGACATTTGATAGACATGATCTTTATAATGATGTGACAGACGTATATTTATGATGGATATTACATGTATGTGGTTATAGATATTGTCTGTAGAGGTCACTGTTATTGAACTGTATGTGGCAATCAAAGTCATTGTATATGGTGGTCACAGGTAATGTATGTTGTCAACCTTCCAACATCACTCTGCTGTCACCAGAACATTCAGTAATACATCATCATCATCATCATCATAGCATCCATACACTTTTTCATGCTTGCATGCTTTAAATAGGATTTATTGAGGCAGATTTTGTATGGTCTGATGCTACCCTCAGCTGTTGTCAATCCTTACCTGTTTCCAAGCAAGGTAATATTTTTCCATGGCCAGATATATTTGCACAGAATGTTGGAAATGAAGGACACTGCTTGCATAACAATGAAACTCATTTACACATACATACATACATACATATTTATTTGCACATGCACACCCACACAGATATACAAAATTCTTCTTTAAGTTTCTGTCTATCAAATCTACTCACAAGGTTTTGATAAGTCTAGGACTATTGCTGAAGATATTTACCCAGGTTGCCATGTAGTGGTACTGAACTGAAACCATGTGGTTGGGAGGGAAACTTCTTAACCACACAGTCACACAGCCATGCCTGCACCTATATATATATATATATATATATATATAAATGACTGAAGATAAAGAGGGAGAGGTTAATATATGCATTAGCCTTGTTATAAAAATAACGAATTTAATAGATATTATTATGAAGTAAAGATAAAAATGAATTGATGGAGATATCAACCTTAGCTTTGTAGCTCTTTAAGATAATTATAATGATGTTTGACCAATATCTGATTGTATCTAATTATGTATTTTAATATATTTTCATTAGAATTATTATCATTGACTTCTCTTCAATTGTTGCTGAAGAAACAGCTACACATTAACCATAAGATAAATATTTGACCTTTAATTAGCATATCAGTCAATTAATTGTTCTATCTTTCTTACATTCATCAAGAAGCATTACAGTTCATAGAAAATACTTCATTCTTTATTAAAGAGTAAGACTCTAATGACATCTGATACAATTTCCAAAAGCTGATATTTGTAATTATCTGTTCTTGTTCTGTTATAATGCCACTGAAAGAAAAGATTGCAAGACAGATTCTTCAAGACAAGCCAACTGCCAGGAGTCTAAGGGTTCACTGAGAGTGCAATGATTGGAAAATACCCATGGTCATGATTGGGAATCCAGCTAGAAAATGTAATGACAGTTACTTCTGATAGGACCCTATAGAAGAGGTACCTGAAGACTCTACCCTCATGGTCTTCCTTCATGAAAAGAAAAGATTGCAGGAGAGATTCTTCAAGACAAGCTAACTGTCAGTAACTCTAGGGGTTTGTTTACCAAGAGTGAGATTGTTATATAATATCCATGATGACATTTGGTCATGCTTGGGAATCGAGCTAGAAAATGTAATAACAGTTACTTCTGACTGGAATCTGTAGAAGAGGTGCCTGAAGAGGTGCCCAGGAATAGCAGGTAGCAAAAATGGATGAATGGCTATATGGATGTTCTTCACTATAGCCATTGACTAGTGAAGAACTGTAGAACTGAAATAATAACACACTTTTTATTAATGATTGGATTATATCAGTGATGTAAACTCTTACACCACCAATAGTTTTGAGAAAGACAGAAAAATATCACATAATGTAATTTCCTCTGTTTCCTATCAAACCGAAACTTGCGATGCTGGAAAAGATTTTTTTTCGTTTTTTTTTTTTTATTATAGAATGTTAGCTCTAAAATAATTCACTCTCTTATCAATAAAATAACATGAATTTCATTTTCAGAATCTCAGTCTAAAATTTATAAAATGAGATGCAAGTGTGGCTGTGTGATTGAAAATATTGCTTCCCAACCACATGATTTTGAGTTCAGTTTTATAGTGTGTACACTTTAGGCAAGTGTCTTCTACTATAGCCCCAGGTGGACCAAAAACCTTGTGACTGGATTAGATAGATGGAAACTGAGTGTGTGTGTGTGTGCACACGAATGCATGTGTATGTGCAAGTGTGTGTGCAAGTGTGTGTGTGTGTATGTATGTGTGCATGTGCATCTATGTGTTAGTGTATGTATGCATGAGTCTGTGTATGTTTGTGCCTTCTTGTCTTGATATCAAGGGATAGTTGTAAACGAGTGTCATTGTCATGCATGCAGTGTCAATTATTTCCAATATTCTGCAAAATCATGAAAGAATAAGAGTTGCTCCCCTTGAGATATTGCTTCATCTCTGTTCACTTTTTTTTCAAAGATGGCGTCCTATTGACAGCAAAAAAGTTTTCTCTATATAAGTTGACAATCATTTGATTGTGAAACCAGTACTTATTTAATTTGTAATGATGAAATGATGTAATATGATCCTAATAGTACCATAAACTTTATTATACAAACCTTTCTGTGACTCTTACATTTCTTTTCTTTCTTATATACCTATCCCACGTGTATACAGAACTTTCCATTCTTCACTATATATATATATATATATATATATATATATATATATATATATACTCTTTACTCTTTTTACTCTTTTACTTGTTTCAGTCTTTTGACTGTGGCCATGCTGGAGCACCGCCTTTAGTCGAGCAAATCAACGCCAGGACTTATTCTTTTAGAAGCCTAGTACTTATTCTATCGGTCTCTATTGCCGAACCGCTAAGTTACGGGCATATAAACACACCAGCATCGGTTGTCAAGCGATGTTGGGGGGACAAACACAGACACAAACACATACACACATACATATATATATATATATACATACATACGACGGGCTTCTTTCAGTTTCCGTCTACCAAATCCACTCACAAGGCTTTGGTCGGCCCGAGGCTATAATAGAAGACATTTGCCCAAGATGCCACGCAGTGGGACTGAACCCGGGACCATGTGGTTGGTAAGCAAGCTACTTACCACACAGCCACTCCTACGCCTATGTATATATATATCCTTTAAGTTCATTTATGGGAAATGTTTTGAATATGCATATAAAAACTTCTATTTTATTATGTCAGGTACAGCCTAATAATGCCAACTGGCAATACTAGATTTTTGAGGTCAAACCAAGCTGTGCTGATACAATGTAGGATAGATATAGTAATAATAATAGTAATAATCTTTGGATAGAATTTATAGATTCCATCCAAGGATTATTATTATTACTGTAAAAGTATTGGGTCATTCCATAAATAATGCGCTTATTTTTTTATACTTCTTTTATTTTTCAAAATTAAGATAAACAAAGTTCTTTTTTAATCTGCAGTGCTCTTCAGTCTGCCTGGTAGACTTGTAAGGCCCCCCCCCCCTCTTCCAAAATTAACTTGTCTGTGATGAAAAATACTCCTCCGGTACTGTTCTGACCTTGTCTACAGAATTCATATTTTCTCAGTCCAAATGATTTTGAAGACTGGAATAAATGGGAAATGATGCCCCACCCACCATATTCGTTGAACATTAGTTCAATGAATATGGTGGGTGGGGCATCATTTCCCATTGAAACTGCTCCAGCCTTTGGAACGTCCTCCTCACTGTATGTGGCTGAGCATTATCCTGATGGAAGAACACCTGTCGTCTTGAAACCAAAGATGGTCACCTTTCTTCTAATGCTGACTTAAACCACTCAAGCTGCTCACAGTAGATCTTCTTTGTTATCATTTGGTTTGGGTTCAAAAGTTCAAAGTGGACTAAACTTTTCATATCTCCTCAAAAAGATAATAACATCTTATGTGGGTGAAAACCTTCTTTAGCCTGGGGTGCCAATGTTTCTCTTTTCCCTACCCACTGTTTTTGGTACTTGACACTTTTATAGAGAACCCATTTCGCGTCACCAGTCACTCTTTGGTCCAAAAAAGTTTCATTTGTGAGACGTGACAACAAAGAAGAGCACACATTCAGTCTCTGCATGTGATTAGACTCGGAAAGTTGGTGAGAAACCCATTGAAACAATTTGCTGACTTTTTCAATGGCACACAGGTGTCAATGAATGGTTGAACGACCAAATCCAAGCTTCTCTGCTAATTTTTTAACAGTTACTATGGGATTTTGTGCCACCAGAGTTTGCAGGATGCCCTTGCCAAGCTCTGCAGATCTTCCTGGATGAGACTTGTCTTCTAGGCTGTAGTTTTCAGTTTCAAATTTTTGCAATCACTGTTGACACTGGCTTACGCTTATTGTTCGATCCCCATATACTGCATTAATATTCTCCACACTTTCCATTGCGTTATAAAGCAAAATATGCCGAATACGATCCTTTGTCACTTCTATTATAGCTTTGAAAAAATAACTGTTAAAATCGAACTGTACTCTTCAAAACTTGAACTAAGAATAAGGACAAGGTAAAATTACTACCTGCTTTTATAGCAAGTTGATACAGGTAGTTTATCCCATTCCCCTCTGACTTTTAGTTAATGCAGTTGAAAAAAGCCACATTATTCATGGGATGACTCAAAATATATATATATATATATATATATATACATACATGTACAGTGGGGTTCTTTCAGTTTCCATCTACTTCAACTACACACAAGGATTTGGTTGGTCTGAGGCTATAGTACAAAAGACTTGCCCAAGGTGCCACACAGTGAGACTGAACCTGGAATCATGTGGCTGGGAGGCAAGCTTCTTACCACACAACCCTGCCTGCGCCTATACTTTTTCTTTCTTGTGTGTGTGTGTGTGTGTGTATAAATGTGACATGTTTTTATGGGAGATAACTGGTCTTAGGTTTTGAATTCTTGCACAGGACCTAGCATACAATAAGGTTAGGACAGTTATTAATAGAATATGGATTAAACAGAAATTTAGTCAGATGTAGCTAAGCCAGAGATCTTCCATAACAGGGCTAACAAGGGCCACATCAAGGCAATAGATCGATAAAAACAAGGATAATAAAGAAGCCTACATTTAGGCCATATATCTACTCTAACAGGTCTATTGTTACAGCAGATCAATGGATGGATGACTGGATGAATGATTTGATGGAGGAGAGATGGATAGATAAATTATTGGATAGTTGGATTGATGAATGGATGGTTTGGTTGGCCACATAACTGTCAGGTTCTCTAAATGTTAACCACATTCTGTTTATATATCCTATATATTTATATATATATATACACACACACACATATATATATATATATATATATATATATACACACACATATATAGCAGGTACTACACCCTATACTACTCACACTCCAGTTGCTTTCTCTTGCTATCATATCATCCACTAGCTGTAACTGCTGCCTTAAAGGTTTGTTATTGATTGATTATTTTTTATTGATTTTTGCAATATGATTTCTTAAGGTACAAATTTATGTATGTATGTATGTATGTATGTATGTATAATGCAGTTTGTATGCATGTATTGTGCAAATCAATCTGCATATATATTGAATGTGTGTGTGTGTGTGTGTGTGTGTGTGTGTGCCTTTGATAGTAAGTCCCTTTGTGTGCGTATTGCATTCAAATCTTGATGTATCTTGTGTGTGTGTGTGTGTCCGTGTCCCCATACTTATTTTGGCGTTAATAAAGTTATTAGAGATATGAAATTCCTATGGAGATATTGTTTAGCTGAAGAAGAATGTGGGAGGTGTTGATGGTGAGCGTAGTTGTTGTTTAAGGGCCCATAAAGAATTGAATGAATAGGGTATTGTTTGGGATTGAGAGAATGAGAAAGATTGTGCAGAGTAGGGAGTATGATAGAAAGAAAGGTATATGGAAGTGTAAGGAGAAATGGTGTACGTTTATAATATAGGGGCAGTATGTGTGTGTTGGGGGTAAAAAGTGTGTAGATAATGTAGCAGGGGAGAAATTCTGTAGGTTTATAGGCAAAATGTGTATGTGTGGGTGAATAGCTAAGGTTTATACGTAGAATATAAGGGGAAATGTGTTTGGATAAGGGGGAATGGTATATATAGGTTTGCAGAAGGGGTGGGGGACAATGATGATGATGTAAGTTTATAGAGTTTATAAACAAAGTAGGGGGTAAAAAGTGTGTGTGGGGGGGAGGGGAAGTAGTGTTTATAGTTTTATAGAGGGATAGGGGGAAATGGTATAAGTTTATAGGTGGAGTAAGAGGGGAAATTGTATAGGTTTATGGGTAAAAGTAGGGGGAAATTGTATAGATTTGTGGGTAGAAGTAGGGGGAAATTGTGAAGGTTTATAGGTAAGAGTAGGGGTAATTATGAAGGTTTATAGGTAAAAGTAGGGGGTAATTATGAAGGTGTATAGGTAAAAGTAGGGGCTAATTGTGGAGGTTTATAGATAAAAGTATGGGGAAATTGGTGTAGGGATATATTTAGAGCAAGGGGAACGATGCAGAAGATTTATAAGTAGATTTTATAGGTAAAGTATTGAGTGGTTTCTGTTTCTAGCAAACTCTGTGTGTGTGGGGGGGGAGGTGAATGAGAAACGATGTAGGGGGAATATTTGGAAGAATCATTGTTGTTTTATAGGCAGTGAGAACTGATGTACCATTTTCTATAGCTTTGGCTTCATCCATTCCTTGTGTATGAAATTGAGGATGGAAACTGTATAAAATCATGTCAGATAGATTGTACCTGTGAGTCAAATGCACAACCTTGTCAAATCTTGTGTTGTGATGATTCTGTTTGGGGTAATTCATTAAAGGTACACAAGTCTAGGAAATGCTTAGCCACTTAGCCACTTACAAGTATCAATGACTTGATACTTCAGTTGGTCAAACAACTGAATATTCATTGTTGAAACCAACAAATATGTGTGTGTGTGTGTGTTGGTTTCAAATTTTGGTACAAGGCTAGTAATTTTGGGGAAAGGGTATAGTTGATTATGTCAACCCCAGTATTCAACTGGTACTTTTTCTTCGGCCCTAAAAGAATGAAAAGTCAAAATGACCTTAGTGGAATTTGAACTCAGAATGTAAAACTGAGCGAAATGGTGCAAAGAATTTTACCTGTCGTGTTAAGGTAGGATCCAAGGATTAAGATGTAGGAAGTTACTAACCTTTGAGTAGTCTGTAGAAGGAACAAAAACAACTTTCAGGAACAACAGTGGTTTGTTGACGTAGAAAGTTGTAAATTTTTCCGATATTGAAGTTCAATAAGCTGAAAAAAAGGTTATTTTATAGTTCACAGTTAGTAGCTGGGATTGCTGTGTATGCAAATAAAAATCCAAATTTAGGGAACTGAGTAGATAAAAATATATGTAGCCTGGATTTTATCTACTCCATTCCCTGTCAGTTTTTCATGATCTGAAAAAAAGCACACTTTAAATAACTTTTTTGAGCAGTAACATTTTATGTAGTCATTGGTTATAGCTGGCCAGAAAGTCACTGTTAGTTTTGTGTCTGTTATTGCTAAGAGCAATGGTAGACATGAAACTAATGGTAATACTTTCTGACTGGCCACAACCAATAACTACATAATGTATGTATGTGCATATATATATATATATATATATATATATATAATAATATTAGGGACAAAATCCAAAATTACAGGTAAAAAACTCAATTAAAATCAATTTATAAAAAAATAAAATTAAATTGAGCCTTATAGATAAAGTATATATAAAATATATAGTTTTAGGGAAAATAACCAATTTTCAAGAACTCATCGATGAAAATCCACTATCACATGTAGAAAAATTAATAATTAAAAGCACAATAAATGAGTATAATATAAAGTAAAGTAAATATCATAAGATAAATATAATAAAAAGATTACACGTGTTTCATAACCAATTTTCAAATAGAAAAGAAATTTAAATCGATTAAAATCAATTGAAATTATTTATTGTGCTTTTAATTATTAATTTTTCTATATGTGATAGTGGATTTTCATCGATGAGTTCTTGAAAATTGGTTATTTTCCCTAAAACTATATATATATATATATATATATATATATATACACACACAGACATATATACATAAAAGTTTGTGTGTGCATGCAAATATACATATATATATGTAGCTGTAATGATTGGTTGCAATGATATCTAATATGTGTATATATACACACATATATTCATAGACATACATGCAAATGAATGTGTGTGTGTGTGTATATATATATATATATGTATACATATACAGTTATCTTTCTCTTGCTCTCTCTCTCCCCTCTCTCTTGCTCTTTCTCTCTCCTCTCTCTTCTCACTCTCTCTCACCTCTCTTGCTCTTCTTCTCCACTCTCTTGCTCTTCTTCTCCACTCTCTTGCTCTTCTCCACTCTCTTGCTCTTCTTCTCCACTCTCTTGCTCTCTCTCTCTCTCTCACCCTTGCTCTCTACCTGTCTGTCTGTCTCTCTCTGTTTCATAGTCTGCGCCAATGCAATGAATTTAGGAAAAAACTGGTGTTGTTTAATATAAAAGAAGGAAAATAAACAGCCACAGGATGTTTTGCATTAAATCACCAATATTGTAAAATATTGATAGTTGCTGCTGTACTGTTTCAATGCCAGAGACAGCAACAATTGGCTGCAAATATGTCATTGTCTTTATCCCTCTCTCTCTCTCTCTACTTCTCCCTCTTTTCTATTTGTTTATTTATTTGCTTTGTTTTTTATTCATACCATTGCTGGTGTGAAGACATTTTCATTGTAAATAAGTCGGAATCTGAATTTTGATTGCAAAGTTGGATATTTTATTGCACATGTGTATGTAAATGTGTGTGTTTGTTCATGTGTGTGTAGTGCATATATGTCAATGTTTGTGTGTGTATATATGTATATATATATATATATATATATATATATATATATATATATATATATACATAATATGTATAAATATATATGTGCGTATATATATATATATATATATATATATATATTGAGAGAAAAGCTGAACATTAGAAGCATCAGTTGTGGTGTGCAAGAGAGACGATTGCGCTGGTATGGACATGTGGTGAGAATGGATGAGGATAGCTGCGTGAAAAAGTGCCACACCCTAACAGTTGAGGGAACCCGTGGAAGAGGTAGGCCCAGGAAGACCTGGGTTGAGGTGGTGAGGCAAGACCTTCGTACATTGGGCCTCACCGAGGCGATGACTACTGACTGAGACCTTTGGAAATGTGCTGTGCGTGAGAAGACACGGCAAGCCAAGTAAGATCGTTGCCAGTGCCCCTGAACTGGCTCTTGTGTGAGTGGCACATGAGATGCACCATTTTGAGCGTGGCCGTTGCCAGTACCGCCTGACTGGCTCCCGTAGGATTTTCGAGTGAGATCGTTGCCAGTGCCCCTGGACTGGCTTGTGCGGGTGGCACATAAAAGACACCATTTCGAGTGTGGCCGTTTTCGTGCGGGTGACACGTAAAAGCACCCACTACACTCTCTGAGTGGTTGGCGTTAGGAAGGGCATCCAGCTGTAGAAACTCTGCCAAATTAGATTGGAGCCTGGTGTTGCCATCCGGTTTCACCAGTCCTCAGTCAAATCGTCCAACCCATGCTAACATGGAAAGCGGACGTTAAACGATGATGATGATGATGATATGTATAAATATATATATAAAATATGTATTTATATATATATAATATGTTTAAATCATCATCATCATCATCATCGTTTAACGTCCGCTTTCCATGCTAGCATGGGTTGGACGATTTGACTGAGGACTAGTGAAACCGGATGGCAACACCAGGCTCCAGTCCGATTTGGCAGAGTTTCTACAGCTGGATGCCCTTCCTAACGCCAACCACTCAGAGAGTGTAGTGGGTGCTTTTACGTGTCACCCGCACGAAAACGGCCACGCTCGAAATGGTGTCTTTTATGTGCCACCCGCACAAGCCAGTCCAGGGGCACTGGCAACGATCTCGCTCGAAAATCCTACAGGAGCCAAAATGGTGCATCTCATGTGCCACCCGCACAAGAACCAGCCCAGGGGCACTGGCAACGATCTTACTTGGCTTGCCGGGTCTTCTCACGCACAGCCCATTTCCAAAGGTCTCGGTCCGTAGTCATCGCCTCGGTGAGGCCCAATGTACGAAGGTCTTGCCTCACCACCTCAGCCCAGGTCTTCCTGGGCCTACCTCTTCCACGGGTTCCCTCAACTGTTAGGGTGTGGCACTTTTTCACGCAGCTATCCTCCTCCATTCTCACCACATGTCCATACCAGCGCAATCGTCTCTCTTGCACGCCACAACTGATGCTTCTAATGTTCAGCTTTTCTCTCAAGATACTTACACTCTGACGGGTATTCACATTGACATTACACATCCAACGGAGCATACTGGCTTCATTCCTTGCGAGCTTACGTATGTCCTCAGCAGTTACAGCCCATGTTTCACTGCCATGTAGCATGGTTGTTCGTACGCATGCGTCATACAGTCTGCCTTTTACTCTGAGTGAGAGTCCCTTTGTCGCCAGCAGGGGTAAGAGCTCTCTAAACTTTGCCCAGGCTATTCTTATTCTAGCAGCTACACTTTCAGCGCACCCACCCCCACTACTAACTTGGTCGCCCAGATAGCGGAAGCTATCGACTACCTCTAGTTTTTCACCCTGGAATGAGATAGAAGTTGTTTCCTGTTTGTTTGCAGTCTTTATTGCACCTGAACATCTGCCACAAACAAAAACTAACTTGCTAGTTAACCTGCCTTTGATGTTGCTGCACCTCTTATGTGTCCATAGCTTGCACCGGGTACATCTTATAGAGTTACTACCTACTCCTTTTCTACATACTGAGCAGGGCCATCTACCTGAAGGGGTTTGTGTTTTATCTACCTTCCTACTTATTAGGATTTTGGTTTTAGCTAGGTTGACTCTAAGGCCCTTCAATTCTAGACCTTGCTTCCACACCTGGAACTTCTCCTCTAGTTCTGATAGTGACTCCGCAATTAGGGCAAGGTCATCAGCATAGAGGAGCTCCCAGGGGCAACCTGTCTTGAACTCCTCTGTGATTGCCTGGAGGACTATGGTAAATAATAGGGGGCTGAGGACGGAACCTTGGTGGACCCCTACCTCTACCCGGAATTCATTGCTGTACTCATTTCCAACCCTCACCTTACTGGCCGCATCTCTGTACATGGCTCGCACAGCTCTCACTAGCCATTCTTCTATCCCAAGTTTCCTCATTGACCACCAGATAAGGGATCGGGGGACCCTGTCAAAGGCTTTCTCCATGTCAACGAAAGCCAGGTACAGAGGTTTATCCTTGGCTAGGTATTTCTCTTGCAACTGTCTCACTAGAAATAAGGCATCAGTAGTGCTTTTACCTGGCACGAACCCAAACTGCATCTCATCTAAATTGATTCGCTCCCTAATTAGTTGGGCTATGACCCTCTCTGTAACTTTCATAACCTGATCTAACAGCTTGATGCCTCTGTAATTATTTGTATCTAAAGCGTCCCCTTTACCTTTGTAGCAGTTGACTATGATGCTGCTACACCAGTCATAGGGTATGACTCCTTCGTGTATCACCTGGTTCGTAATACGGGTGACTAGGCTATAGCCAACACTGCCAGATATTTTGAGCATCTCTGCAGTGATTCCTGATGGGCCGGGGGCTTTCCCGGTCTTCATACTCTTAATTGCTTTATCTACCCTGGTACTATCAACTCGGATAGCTGGTCCCTCTATTGGGTCGACATAAGGCAGGCTCTCTTTCTCCCATTCATTCTCTTTATTAAGCAATCTATCGTAGTGGCATCTCCAGACCTCTTTCTTTGCATCCTCATTTAATGCAAGCGTACCATCATCCATGCGAACACATTTCTCTCCTACAACATCACTATTCTCTCTCCTACACTGTCTTGCAACCCGAAATACCTCGAGTCTTTGGTCCTCACGGCGCAGAACATTGGCAAATCTTTCCTTATCTGCTTCCCCTCTGGCTAAATAAACCTGTCGCCTAGCCTCCCTTCTGGCACATTGGTACAATTCCCTGCTACCACCGTTCTTCCAGTCCTTCCAAGCTTGTTTCTTTTGTCTAATAGCCCTGTCTACCTCCTTGTTCCACCACCACGTTACTCTGGGTTGGGAGGGGACCTTACACCACCCACAAATCTGGTTGGTGGCTTTCAACAGGTTGTCCCGCAGAAATCTCCAATTGTCTTCCACGTTGTATGATGCTATATCCCCTTCTATTTCGTTAAATGCTTCAAGTAACTTGTCTCTAAGTCTCTGTCCGTTTGCAGGGTCTTTAAGCTTCCACACCCTTCTTCTCCAAGCCTGTCTAATTCTGGGCACCCATTTTGCCTTGATCCCAAAGTCGCTAACTACTAATCTATGTTGTGGGGTACATTCTTCGCCAGGGTAGGTTTTGGCATTTATAAGCCGCCCTCTTTCCCTATTTCTGGCGAGGATGTAGTCGATTTGGCTAGAGTGTCTGCCGGAGCGGTAGGTGACTAGGTGACTGGCAGGTTTCCTGAAGTTGGTATTGCAGACCATAAGATTGGTTGCATCACAGAACTCCAGCAGTCTGGTTCCCTCCTCGTTGCGGGAACCGAAGCCATAGCCTCCATGTATGCCATGGAAGCCCCCAGCACGACGTCCGACATGACCGTTGAAGTCTCCAGCCACAAAGAGAAGGTCCCTGTCACTCGTCGACGAGGTAGTTTGCAAGAGATATATATATATATATATATATATATATATATATATATATATATATATATATATATATATAATATGTTTAAATATATATATATATATATATATATATATATATAATATGTATAAATATATATATATATATAATATGTATAAATATATACATATATATATATATATATATATATATATATATATATATAATATGTATAAATATATACATATATATATATATATATATATATATATATATATATAATATGTATAAATATATACATATATATATATATATATATATATATATATAATATGTATAAATATATACATATATATATATATATATATATATATATATATATAATATGTATAAATATATACATATATATATATATATATATATATATATATATATATATATATAATATGTATAAATATATACATATATATATATATATATATATATATATATATATATATATAATATGTATAAATATATACATATATATATATATATATATATATATATATATATATATATATATAATATGTATAAATATATACATATATATATATATATATATATATATATATATATATATATATATATATATATAATATGTATAAATATATATATATATATATATATATATATATATATATATATATATATATATATATATATATATATTGACTCTGTGTGGGACATTTGTTCTGGGTCGCCTGGACTGTTGCTCTCAGTTGTGGTCACCACACAGTGTTGGGCGGACAGCGGAGCTTGGGGCAATTCGGCGGCAGTATGCAAAAGGGATCCCCACAGTCCAGCAGATGAGCTGCAGGGTACGACTGAGGGCACTAGGTCTCTGCTTCCTGGAGCGCGGGTGGGAGAGATGTGTAATAATATACATATGGAAAATACTGTAAGGACTGGTGCCAAACTTTGGCATTGAAAGCTAAACCAATGCCAGAACGGGACGACACTGCACAGTGCCAAAGATCCCAGCAATGCCATCGTGCTTCAGGACCAGTTACTGCAACAGTTTGGCTTTCAGGGACCCACAGCTTTTTAATATTCTCCCAAAGAGCCTGAGGAGCCTGCACAAAGTAGATGTAGGGGTTTTTAAATCAAAGCTTACCTCTTCCTGTCGAGAGTCCCAGATGAACCTACCTCGCAGCAGGAGGTGGAAATGAGGGTTGCTAAATCAAACCCCATTCTTCACCAAGTGCCACAAAATGTAAGAGGCTCCCTGTAATAACAGTGTAGCAACACGGTGGTGCATCAGCATGGCTGCAGCTCTGAGCTGAAACTATAATTAAAAAAAAAAAAAAAAAATATGTATAAATATATATATATATATATATATAGGTATATATATATATATATAGGTATATATATATATATATAGGTATAAATATATATATATATATAGGTATAAATATATATATATATATATGTATATATATATATATATATATATGTATATATATATATATATGTATATATATATATATATATATATATATATATATATATATATATATATATATATGTATATATATATATATATATGTATATATATATATATATATATATATATATATATATAAATGCATATGCATATATATATACACGCATATATATATATATATATATATATATATATATATATATATATATATATAAATGCATATGCATATATATATACA
>NC_142933.1:45342694-45367694 GCF_046866305.1 Octopus bimaculoides | reverse complement strand
AGCATTTTGCCCAGTGTGTTAATGATTCTGCCAGCTCACCACCTTTACTCATCTATATAAGGATAATATTCATTTACAACCATCACTTAATATGTAAACATGAGTACACCTCACACACATATGCATGTGCATGTGTGTATGTGTGTGTGTGTGTATACACATATAGATATGTCTGCATGTGTGTGTGTATATACGTACAATACTTAGAAAAGTTTCAGTCAGGATTAGTCCAGGCCATGGCTAACTTAATTGCACCATCTGGGAAAGACATTTAGTGATGTTTTATATTACTCATTATTTTGGATATCATAGCCCATTTGAGTAAAAAAGAGTTATTGTTTGCAGAGATATATCCAGGTGTAGGTGGATTATCTGGAATTTGTTGGGGATATTTGTCCAGGAACTGTTTAAATGTTATAAGATCTCTTTCATCTCTTATGTATTTTAGCATGATGTAAAAGATAGCAGGACCAGTTGTGGTGAAATAGTTCTGTCTTAGTGTTGTGGTGTGGCCTGTGCATGATATAGCCTATAGCCTATATATATATATATATATATATATATATATATATGTTTGTATGTATATACATCCTCATCATACACACACACACACACACACACATATGACAGGTATCTTTCAGTTTCCATCTAGCAAAACTCCACTCCTCCACTCCCAAGGTTTTGGACTGTAGTAGAATACTTGCCTAAGGTCTTGCACAGTATAGCTGAACCCAAGATCACATGGTTTAAAAGCAATCTTCATGACCACACAATCATAAAACAACTGAAGATAGCTAGAAAGAATACTCAGTGAAATGTATGGCAATGAAAATTCTTTAAATCTTGGTTTATAGTCTAATTATTTTTTTTTCTGAGGAATATTAGAAACATAAGCATTGACAAACTTTTGCAAAAGTTGAGAAATTGTGCACTTAAAAAATGTAGGAGCTGATTATTTTGTGTTTATGAGCATTTTAGTGTTTCATTTTATGCATGTTTTATTAGGGAGAAAAAAAAAGACTATTATAATTAGGTATTAAACTAGCTCTGAGTTTAATTTGTTATGTTCTTAATTTTACAGATGAGAGCCTTGGAGGAAAGAGCTATTGCTGCAGATGAAAAAGCCAAGGACAGTGAACAGCAGGTAAGTCAAACAACTTGTTTTGATTGGTCTATGCTGATCAACTACAATTTTTGTAAATGGGTAAATTTACCAGTTTGAATAGTCACAGTAAGTGACTTTATTGAGATTGGTTGATGATATGTTGATTCCAGCATCACAAAACACCAAAACAATTATTGGTTATACCTATTCCTCATGCTCTCTATTTACATACAGTAACGTATGTTACATCACTAGAAATCAAATGTCTTTGCCATGTACATAGTGTAGTATATCAAAATATGGGATACATTTTCAACAAAACTCCAGTGTTCTATTGACCAGCTTACAACAACTCTTGGAGACTGAGATAATCTGAATCAAATATCATCAAATACAATGAAATTAGTGGAAGACATCCAAAGAACTTGATCACTGGTGATGTGTTTGTTCACTAATTCATATTGTTGAATTAAAATCTCAAGTATGATTTATCTATTGTAAATCAATATTGTTGGCTAATTAACTGTTGTGAATTAAAATTAAGTGGAGCAACATCAAAAACAAATATAACCTCAAAAATAAACTACAAAAAAAAAAAGAGAAAAGTTGAATATTTGCAAGGAATAAATAGATCTTATGTGGCTGATTAAAATGTAAAAGGTTCTCTCATATTTGTAATAATTGGCTTCTGTTGTAATTTTTGTTTTTGTGTAAACTTCAAACTATTAACTATAAAGTGTTGATAAAATATCATCTTTTTTTTAAACCTCCTTTGTATTTTGCTAATTATATTGTTGCTCATCAACATCAAACAGCATTCAGTATTAATTTTGAAGGCTTTTATGAAATGAGCAATTATTTTCAGAATTATGGGTCTCAGGCCAAAAACTACACTTGAGTTCTTGGTTTGTGTTGCATTGTCATTTCATTTGTAAATGCCATTTCACTAAATACTCTGGCTGTTATTACTTATTACTATTTTTGTCTGTACCAATTCTTTCCTTTTATTTTCTTATTTTATCCAAACAACAAGAGGTTTGGGCATTTGGCATTGTTCTTTACGAAACCCAAAAAACATATTTGAAAGGCTGTCAAATATTTTTAGTACAAGTCACAGAAAATTTGTCTGATAGGAGTTAGGACAAGCATGTTTAATGTGATTCCCAATAAATGCTACGATATCCTATATTTGTTCTACCGTACATATATCTACAAATTTAAGAAGAATTCTTTAGAGTAGAAACTACACCTCACTATATTCTTCAGACAATATCTACCTAGAAATGCTTACATAATAGGCACAACTACAATATTTCTACATTTTACAATATAAACATATTTGTGTTTGTTCATCTGATTTTCAAATAGAGTAGTCCAAAGTTGTTTTAAGTTAGATTTTTTTCATCTCTTATTTTTCTGTAATGACAGAAATTCTATGTCAAACACTCAGATCATATGATTCACGATATATATAGATGATGGATGGCAAACAGAAGTATTGATATGAGTAAACATACACTTACACATACAGATATACAAATACACATACACACTTAAATCTATACGTACATACGTAAACACATACACACATACACACACACACACACACACACACATATATATATATATATATATATATATATATATATATATATATACACACACATAAATACATACATACATTCATACTCATATACGAATACATATACATGTGAAAGCACATATGTGAACACATACAGGACAATGTGCATACACCCACACATACACATAAATGTAAGAAATATCAGAATTTTGATCACAAGCTGTTTTAAGTGAATTTAGGTTTATTTCATGATGTCTGCTGAGTTTTCAATTTTCTTTTCTTCTGATTTCGTTCTGTCACTAAATTTTGATTCTTAGCGTTTTGGTATTGGCAGCACCAATGTTCAAAAACACTTTTCTTTACTCACTTTCTTGTGTTTTTCACCTGTCTGTCTGTCTGTCTGTCTCTCTTTCTCTTTCTCTCTCTCTCTCTCTCTCTCTCTCTCTCACACTCTCTCTCTCTCTCTCTCTCTCACACTCTCTCTCTCTCTCTCTCCTCTCTCTCAAACACAAAACAACATAGAATGTATAAATTGAAGGATTTTTCTTTTACAGTAGAAGCAAAAGTATGCTGATGCTAGCATTGCACATGCATTGGTGTGCATGCATGTGAAGTGGATGGTGGTGTATTTGTTTGTGTATGTATGTATGCATGCATATACACAAATGTACTAATTAGCCATTGGTATTATTGCAAGAACTGATATTTTAAACTAAAACGAATGTAAAATATCAACAGTGCTTACTGAACAGTTTGTATTGTTAGTCTGTATCTAAGTGTTTGTATGTATGTGTAAGCAAATGTGTATGAGAGGGCCCTATCTGTGTGTGTGCGTGTGTGTGTGTGTTAGTGTTTGAGTATTGTTGTGGTTATCTCTTTTGAAATTTAGTGTTGCAATTTGGTGTGAATTAGAGAATATCCTCAGCTGGAATTGAAATGAGATCTGAAACTTCTGGTGAGAACATAACCATGAAGATGATGAACAAGTCTTGTAGAAAGATCTTCTCCTCCCTTTTAGAATATGGTTTCACATCAAGAATGATGTTATAATATTGGAACCCCATCTCTGTATCACTTTCTGTAGATTCAAGACATTCTTTGAGAGAAAATAACAATGATATCAAAACTTGATTTCAAATTTTGGCACAAGGCCAAGAATTTTGGAAGGAGTTATGTTAGTTATATTGACCTCAGTGCTCAGCTGGTACTTATTATATCAACTCCTGAAAGGGACGAAAGGCAAAATCAAACTCAGCAGAATTTGAACTCAGAATGTCAAGTTGGAAGAAATGCCACTAAGCAATTGTTCTAGTATGGTGATCATTCTGCCAGCTTGCTGCCTTAAGCCGTGAAGTAGTATTCTCAAAGATAAGTCATGTATGGGTTGAGGGTTGGGAGGAAGGGTATCTCCCATTATCTCAGACTTGACCTTCGGTCAGTAAGTAGGTAAGTCTATGACAGCAAAGAACAAAGCTAAAAATGTTCTATGTGCGTGACTGAGGAGAGAAATGCTATCACACACCATCACATGACAGTCAGCTTAATTGTAGAAAGGTATTCACATGACAAAACTTATCTCTCTTCTTTAAATATAATCAATCGTTTAGCTAACACAGTTTCAGGAAGCTTTCTGACTTTAATATGTTTTTACTCTTTTACTCATTTCAGTCATTAGACTGCAGCCGTGCTGGGTCACTATCTTGAAAGATCTGTTTTAGTTGAATGAATTGACCCCAGTATTTATTTTCTTACTCTATTGATCTGGTACTTACTCTATTGATCTCTTTTGCCGAACTGCTAGGTTACAGGGCTGTAAACACACCAGCACTGGTGAGGAACAAACACAAGCACAAAGATACACATACACATATATGTAGTTGTATGATGGTTTCTTCCAGTTTCCATCTACCAAATCCACTTACAAAGCTTCGGCTGGGCTGAGGCTGAACTCAGAATTATGCTGTTAGGAAACAAGCTTCTTACCACTCAACCATCTTTATGCCTATATGTCTAAAATATTAGCGATCATCATCATCATCATCATCTTCCTCATCAGTTTAATGTCCTCTCATCAATGCTTGCATGGACTGGATGGAGTTTACTGTGGCAGATTTTCTACAACCAAATGCCATTCCTCTTACCAGCCCTTATCTGTTTCCATACAAGGTAATATTTCCTCATTGCCAGACATGTTTCTACAGAATATTGGAAATTAATGACGTTGCTTGTATGACAGTGACTATCATTTATAACTGTCATACAATGTCTAGACAAGGCAACACACATGCACGTGTGTGCGCACACACAGACGTGCGTGCGCACGCACGCACACGCACACACACACACACACACACACACACACACAAGCTTCGTTCAGATTTTGCCTTCAAAATTCTCTCACAAGGCATTAGTCAACTCTAGGCTACAATAGAAAATACTTGTCCAAGGTGCCATGCTGTGAGATTGAACCTGAAACTATGTGGACAAGAAGCACATATATTATTATTTTTGATATATATATATATATATATACATGTATACATACCTGATGATTGCTTCATCTCAACAGATGATAGCCGTCCCATCAACACACACACCACACTCCATCACACAGCACAATCACTACTCCGTTGATGAGCCCTTAGATGACTTTTAAGACCAGCTGCTGATTGACAGGATTTAAAACACAAGTGACAGTTATTAGTTAAGTTTGGAATCTGATTCTGAAGGAAGGTTTTTGTAAATTAGTGTATGTCTTTTAAGTCCAGACATTGTCTTACAAGTTTTTTAACATATGAAACAAGTTGTAAGAGGCAGTTGGTGTCCAAGATCATTACCTACCTGGGCGTTACAATTTTCATGTGACTTCATATGATTCGCGTATCCTGCTTTTGACAACAGAACATGGTCACATATAATACATACATACATGTGTGTGTGTGTATACGTATGTGTGTATACATACATATACATTCTTTTATTATTTTACTTGTTTCAGTCATTTGACTGTGGCCATGCTAGAATACTGCCTTAAAGCATTTCAGTCAAAGAAATCGACCTCAGAACTTATTCTTTGTAAGCCTGGTACTTATTCTATTAGTCTCTTTAGCCAAACTGCTAAGTTACAGGTACATTTACACACTAGCATCAGTTGTCAAGCAATAGGGATGGAAGACAAATACAGACACACACACACACACATATGAATACATATACATATATATGTACAGCAGACCTCTTTCAGTTTCCATCTACCAAATCCACTCACAAGGCTTTGATTGGCCTGAGAATGTAGCAGAAGACACTTGCCCAAGGTGCCATGCAGTGGGACCATACCCAGAACAATGTTGTTGGGAAGCAAGCTTCTTACCACACAACTACACCCTGCCCCTATACATATGTATACATACATATATGTGTGTGTGTGTTTATATGACAGGCTACCACACAGTTTCCATCTACCAAATTCAGTCACAAAGTATAGGTTGGCTTGGAGCTATAATAGAAGACACTTTTGTCCAAGGTATTGCATAGTGGGTCTAAACCCCCAAACCACATGATTGCATGGGGAAACAACTTAAATGAAACATTAATGATATTAACCACATTGGTCCCAGAAGGCTTGTAGAGGTCATGGATCTGACCCTTTCTCTAGATTCAGTAAAGTAAAGAAAAACAAAGCCTCAATAACAATTATTACCACTTTACAGAACTTTACATCACTAGAATATTTCATGTCTCCAAATCAGGTGCCTTATTACTGTTTGACTATTGTATGTGTAAGATTGTGGCTGCATAACCATATAGTATGTTGGTTGTATGTTAGTATTCTATGTACAAGGCTAACAGGTTTTTTTGATTATCACACTTTAATTTGCAATTTTATGGATTGTTGAAATAGATTTATCAAGCAAATATTTACATATAGTTCTTGTATTACAACATAATTAAATTTACTTTATTTTTGTCTTTGTTTAGTAGTTTGCTGCTAATTAAATTTTATCCATTGAGTTATTTAAATTTCCTTCAAATAATTTTATACATGAAATTTAACCCTTTTCGATAATCTCCCTTCAGATATCATTATCATCTCCATCATTTAGCATTCATTTTCCATGCTGGTATGGGTTAGATGGTTTGACTAGAACTGGTAAACCAGAGAGCTGCACCAAGCTTCAGTCTGTTTTGGCTTGATTTCTACAGCTGGATTCTCTTCCTAATGCCAACCACTCCACAGAGTGTTGTGAGTGCCTTTTACATGTCACCGGCATGAGTGCTTCACATGTGTCACCAGCATAGGTGCCTCACACATGTCACCAGCACAGCTGCTTCACATGTGCGACCTCACATGTGTTGCCAGTGCAGGTACCTCACCTGTGACACCAGCATGAGTCCTTCACTTGTGTCACCAGCACAGTTACCTCACATGTGCCATTAGCATAGGTGCCTCACATGTGTCACCACCATGGGTGCTTCCCACATGTCACTGGCACAGGTACCTCATACATGTCACCAGCGTGAGTACCTCACCTGTGACACTGGCATGTGTGCCTCACCCATGTCACTAGCACAGGTATTTCATACATGTTACTGGCACAGATGCCTCACTCATGTCCCCAGCATAGGTACCTTACCTGTGTCACTGGCATGTGTGCCTCATATGTGTCACTAGCCACAGCTACAATTTCACAAAGCTTGATGTGTCTTCTCAAGCACAGCAAAAATAACCGTATTCTTTCTAAGATAATTTCATGTAAGTGTTTATGGCTTGTTCTAAACATCATCAGCAAAACACCTGTTCCTGTTCTACTATCATACTTTAACCTTTCTCATCACCTGGCATAAAGCCACTTCCATCAACATTACTCCTATCTAAGTAAAAGGGTCTTACCTTGCAAGTTACCTGGTGATGTCACTAGTGTTGGTGCCACCTAAACAGCACCCTGTACACTCTGTAAAGTGGTTTCTATTAAGAAGGGCATTACAACATAGAAACCATGCAAAAACAGATATTAAAGCACGGTGCAGTCCTGTGGCTTGTTGGTTCATGTCAAACCATCCAATTCATGCCAGCATGGAAAACAGACATTAAATGATGATGATGAATGATGGATGATGATTTTGCTTAATCTTCCCAAATTCTTGATTATTTTGAAATGTAACGAAACACACAGGTAGTATATTTAATTGAAAATAGAATTCAGAAATGATTAAAGGTTACAGATTATTTGAACAGAAATAAGCCATGTTTTCAGTGAAGCTATTCACCAAATTATTGGAAAATATAGATTTATATGTAGATCTATTGTCATGTTGTGTTGGCTAACAATTAAAGAATTTCTAAAAATATGATGAACGAGATGCTGCAAGATTCAGACAAAAGACAACTAGATAAGGGGATTACTGTGACATTTCTGTCTTGTATCTGAAGACTCATGTAGCCAGTTAAACATTTTCCATGGCATATAAGTAACCAAGATCACAACATTGCCCTTGAATAAGATTCCAGTCCATCACAGGATTACCCATAAACAGCTGAGTGAACTGGAGAAATGTAAAATGAAGTGTTTTGCTCAAGAACACAATACATTGCCCAGTTTGGGAATTGAAGCGATGGTCTTGGGATTAAGAGTGCAACATTCTAACCACTAGGCCCTACACTTTCACAAGAGAAATTTAAGGGTTCATTTATTAGTTTTAGTTATTTACTAATTTTAGATAGAGAAGAAGGGGTTAGCTATTTATAATGTTTGATATAAGCTTCATAATGTTCAATGACATTCTTTAGGAGTATGTGTTAAATTTCGTTTGATGACGATATGAAAATTGTCATTTCTGCATTTTATAACATGCATATAATACATCATCATCACCACCAACACCACAATACCACTACTAGCAGCACTATTACCACCAATACTACTACTAGCAGCACTATTACCACCAATACCACCACCATCATATCACACCTGCCACTAACACCCCCACCACCAACAATACCACCTCACACACTAACACCACTACCACCAGTAACATAACTGCAACACATAAATCATAAATACAGAAATCCTAATGTACAAATGTGAGAGGGGAAATGAACCAAAGTTGATCATTATCATTCTAATTAAGTTCTTTAATGATTTCTTAATGAGACTTTAACTAATTAGTGCAGCAGAAAAAGAACTTATAATTTTGATAGAAGTAAGAATATTAATCTCTCTGAACTTATATATATACACACACACACACACACACACACACACACACACACACACACACATATCAGATTCATTATGTCATTTCGAAGTTTTTACAAAGCATGTGTATGTGTGTGTTAATATCTATATTAACTTCTAGCAGCGTGGGAGGCCGATGGAAAATAAGGTTCACTTTACAAAATCCATTGTTATAGCAACATTTTCAGGAATTTCCGTGATGTTAGGGGTGCTCACACACACACACACACACACACATGCACGACGAGCTTGATTTATAGTTTCTGTCTACCAAATCCATTTCACTAGGCTTTGGAACTACAGGAAATGACATATGTCAAGTGTATCATGCAATCGAACTGAACCTGGAAGCAATATGTCTGGAAAGTAAACTTCTTAACCACACAGGCATACCTGTGCATATATATATATATATATATATATATATATATAGGAGAATATACAAAAAATAACAACAGACGAGGACAGGTGGTGTAAATAACAAAAGTATATAATTATGTGTATTTCTTCTATCTTAATGAATAAAAATTCTTCGGATAGAATAAATGGGTTAATAGAAACCAATGTAGCAAAGAACACAAAATAACTGTGGTTTAGTTCCTGTTTTTAAGGCAGGAACTCCTTGAAATTTTGGTTATTTGAGTATATTTAAAAATTTAAGGAATGGAGAAAACGCATGTTATAATTGCATACTTTATTCCTACGTATGTTTCAAAGGATTACAACCTGTGTGATCCATAGGGATCTTTGATATTAAAATTGTAACCTTCTCATCGGGGAAAGCATGGGAATCATCTTAACCGTAAGACATTATGACCGATTATGAAAACAATAGATGGATAAGGTTATGACTTGATTCATTTGAAAAAAACCGTTAGAGAATTGGACGCTGCCGGATAGTGGTTTGGACAACATATACTTATAAATGTGTGAGAACGTACATGCATACATAAATACATATACACAAACACACACATACATGCATATAGATACACACACACACACACACACACACACACACATATATATATATATATATATATATATATATATACATATATATATATATATATGTGTGTATTTGTATATATATATACACACACACACACATATATATACACTCATATGTCCACATTTATACATATGCACATACGTACCCACGCATATACAAATATACACATATGTGTGCATGTCTCCATATACACATATGTATCTATTTATATATACACATGCATAAATAGAAATAGACTCATACACATAGCTATACATCTACGCCTATTACCTAATAAAATAAACAGATACGCATATACATATACATACATGTATACATACGTAAACACACACATGCTCATACGTATTTATACATGTATTTGTGCGTGTGTACATACGTATATCATTGCTATTATGTTAAACTGTCATATGTCATTTGGCCAAGTGCATTTTTTTCAATATTTATTTTTGATTGCAATAGCCAGTTCTTTTGGTCAAACTATCGTATCTTCAGCTACTTCGGATGCCAAGATATCAAAAATTGCCAAAGTGTTACAATGGTTTTGCTATGGAATGGTGAAACTATTTTTTCCATTTTCTGAGAAAGCAACGTTTTGGACTTACAACACTTTTGCATAATAACAAAAATATATGTGTGTGTGTGTGTGTGTGTATTGTATGTATATGCATACATGCTTATATATCCATATATATATTATATATACACATACATGTACATATATGTATTGCACACATATATATTATATGTATATGCATATATATACATATATTCATTCATTTACTTTACATCTATTTTTCTATAGTAACATGAGTTAGTTGAATATATTATTAAAGCAGTATTTTACAGATAGATGTCTTTCCTGTTGCTACCCTTTATCTTTCAAAATGAGCAGGTTCAAATGCTGCTTCTAGCTCACACCTTTTGTAGAGTGCAAATATTAATGAATACACACACACACATACACACACACACACACACATATATGTATGTATATACATGTATTTGTCATTATCGTTTTGATGTCTATTTTTGCATGCTTGCATGAGTCAGACAAGAGTGTGTTGAGGCCGAGATTTTCTGTAGCCAGATGCCCATCCTACTGCCAACCTGAGGTAATAATATTCTCCAAATTTCTCAAACAACAAACAACCTGGACATATTTTATGCAGAGACCTAGAAACAAGCAACATCATTTAATAAACCTTTTGCTTACAAAGATCACTCAGTGTGTTAAAGCATGTCAACAGCTCTGGTTATCTTTTGCAGTTGACACTAGATGGAACTAACGAATGTGTTTACTGTGTACAAGGCATCCACCTACTGTGCTAGTGCTACAATGAAACCAGCTGCATCACCTCAACAAGTGAATGATGTACAAGGTCACCTCTCTGAGGTTGGTGCCACAAAAGCGCACCCAATATACAGTGTGGTGTAATTGGCAAATGAGTGGAGAAAGTGTAAGATTGTGAGTTTCTTTTTAATCCCACCTTGCTGATAGCTATTCAATTTCTCTAGTATTGATACATCCAGTACACTCTGCAAAGCGATTGGTGATAGGGAAAGCATCTGGCAGTAGAAACCAAACCAAATAACTCATTTAAGCACCAGTCTTTAGGAGCAGTAGATTCTAGTAAGAAATGATATGGACTGTGATGAGTTACCTAACTCATGAAAAGCAGATGCTAAATGATTATGATAACATGTTTGCCTGTCTATGTGTGTGTGTGTGTGTCTATGTGTATGTATGTATGAATGTATGTATGTATGTATGTATGTATGTATGTATGTCCCTCTCTTTATCTGTCTGTCTGCCTGCCTGTCTATCTGTGTGTATGTATACACACATTCATTTTTCTATGACATTATGTGACCAGATGATGTTTTGCAACATATAAATATATGTATTTGTGTGTGTGTGTGTGTGTGTGTGTGTGTGTGTGTGTGGATAGAAAAGATAGACAAACAGATATATTGTAATAGAAATAGATGAAGAGGTGCAAATTATTTCACCCTATCAGTGTATTATTCTCAGTTGATATTTATCAGAAACTGTTGGTATATATACAATGATGCCAATATACGTCTCAATAAGTCAATCCATTATCAATACCCCACTGCATCCACTTCATCCCTAACCCCTCTTGAACCACAACGGGGAGTCTTGAGATATTAAATTAAAATCTAGTTAATTATGTCAGTTCAATTGCTACCTCCTCCTTTTTCTCTTCCTTCTATCTACTCCTCCAATTATAGCTTTCCCTTCTCCATTTTCTGAATATGAGCAGGAGAACTTTTAGCCTGAAGGATTTGGAATCAATTTTGATTTCTTTGTGTTTAATTAATGTTGAAATGCCATCATCTTATGTTAGAGAAAACTGTGTGCTACTTCACAGAAGTGTTCTTGGAGTGAATATTGGTAAAATTATAGTCGGGTTTTTATTGATATGGTAGGAAGACAGGTGGAATAAGATTAGATCAAGAAGAGCTGAACAGTAATTTTACTCTACTTTATTTCCATGTTTTTCGTTAATTTTGTTCTCTCACAAATATTCAGAGTTTATGAAATTGTTTTCATTGAAATATGGTCAGGTGGCACAAATGGGAAAGTACTCAAATATTTCAGTATATTTATTTATCCTTTCTATGACCTGAATTCAAATCTTAATAGATTTTAATTCACTTTTGATGCTTCCAACATCATTAAAAAAAGTGGTAGTTATACTCTAGGAGTTATAAAAAAAATTATCTTCTTACTCAAGCTTCTGTCTGTCTGTCAGTTTCGCTCTCTGTACATACATATATACATATATATATATATATATATTGGGTCATCCCATAAATAATGCAGTTTTTTCAATTGCATGAACTAAAAGTCAGAGTTTGCGGGGACAGGATAAACTACCTGCATCAACTTGCTATAAAAACAGGTAGTAATTTTACCTTGTCCTTATTGTTAGTGCAAGTTTTGAAGAGTGTAGTTCGATTTTAACAGTTATTTTTTCAAAGCTATAATGGAAGTAACAAAGGAGCATATTCGGCATATTTTGCTTTATGAGTTCAATAAAGACAACAACACAATAGGAAGTGCAAGGAATATTAATGCAATATATGGGGATCTAACAATAAATGTAAGTCAGTGCCAACAGTGGTTACAGAAATTCCAAGCTGGAAACTACAGCCTAGAAGATGAGCCTTGTCCTGGAAAATTTGTAGAGCTCAACAAAGATGTCCTGCAAACCCTGGTGGAACAAAATCCCATCATAACTGTTGAGGAACTAGCAGAGAAGCTTGGATTTGGTCATTCAACCATTAATGGACACCTGCATGCCATCAGAAAAGTCAGCAAATTAAGTCAATGTGTTCCTCACAAACTTTCTGAGTCTAATCACATGCAGAGAGTGAATGTGTGCTCTTCTTTTCAGCTACATCTCATGAATGAACCTTTTTTTGGACCGAATAGTGACTTGTAACAAGAAATGGGTTCTCTATAAAAATGTCAAGTGCTGATGACAGTGAGTAGGGAAAGATGAAACACTGGCATGTAAGGTGTTGCTTTCTGTTTGGTGGGATATGAAAGGTTTAGTCCACTCTGAACTTTTAAACCTAAACCAAGCAATAACAAAGATCTATTGCAAGCAGCTTGAGTGGCTAAAATCAGAAGAAAAATGAAGGAAAATGACCATGTTTGGTTTCAAGACGAAAAGTGTTCTTCCATCAGGATAATGCTTAGCCACATACAGTGAGGATGACATTCCAAAGGCTAGAGCAGTTTCAATGGGAAACGATGCCCCATCCACCATATTTGCCAGGCATTGCCCCATCTGATTATCATTTATTCCATAGTCTTCAAAATCATTTGGATGGAAACAATATGAATTATGTAGATGAGGTCAGAAGAGTACTGGAGGAGTATTTTTCATCACAGGCAAGTGAATTTTGGAAGAGGGGCCTTACATATCTATGAGATAGATGGAAAAGCATTGTAGAAAATGAAGGAAAGTATAGTTTAGATTAAAAAAGACCTCTGTTTATCTTAATTTTGAAAAATAAAAGAAGTATAAAAAAACTGCATTATTTATGAGATGACCCAATATATATGTATATATATATAGTCAGTTAATAAAAGAACATACATCAGAAAGAAGCACACTCTAAAGAATAGAGCGGTAATTATTACAACAAAAATTTTATATGTTGGGCATAGAATTACCCAAGGTTTCGCATCCACAAAGCAAAGCCTTGTGGACAGCTTGTCAGACTCTATATAGATACAAAATTTATAATACCTACATCACAGATGTGAGGAAATGCTCAGAATTCGAGGAATACATCTTAACAAAAAAATGTTAATGGTGTATATGTGCACATGCATGTAAATTCAATTTCCAGTTTGGTATTAAACATAATTTGTCTTCAGATTTCATTTGGTATTATATAAATTTGAGTAGATTACATAGTGTATATTCAAAAGCAGAATCAAGCTGGAGATACAGTTACATTTTTTTTATATTATAACATTATAAATCATATAATATTTACACATGTTTCACTTGCCCCATACTAATATGCTATGCAATAATTGTTACATAGACAGTTGCATAATGACCTTATGTCACCAGATCATCAGAAGAAAATAATAATGTAAACCATTGTTGGCTATCAATATCAGTTGGTATGCAGATCCAAGCTGGATTATTGCATGGCATACTAATATACACAAGTGTATGGTATTCACAAGTGAAACATGTAATTATGATGTTATAATAAAAAATCTTTGCAACCAAATTTCTAGCTTTAGTTTATATGTGGATATATATTATATGTGTGATTATATATCTCTGTGTTTTGCTAACATTTGCCACTCCATCTACCAACAAATTCATTCACATCACACTTTCAAAGATGTGTGAAATACATGATCCCCTACTTGAAAAGGGTTAGCAACAGGTAGGATATGCTACTGTATAGTAATCATTCAGTAATATATTTGTCTAATTCATGCTAACATGGAAAAGCAAGCATAAAATGAAGGAAAAAATCATCTTGGCCATAAATGATTGTGGCAGTGATGCTGATAGTAAGGGTGATGCTGGGGATGATGAGGATGCTGGTGGTGGTGAAGAAATGTCCAATTGCGCTCTCTCTCTAATGTTTCATGTTTTTCCTATAATGTTTGAAACCTTTTTCTTTTCTTTGTAACTTTCGTTTAAAAATCTACAAATAATAAGTGAAGATCAAAACATGAAAGTTTTGTGTTGTGATTGGAATCATTTCCATTTTCTTTGATGTTGAAACTTTACAGATCTACTTACTTGGCATTTCTTAATGAAATTCTGTTTCCTAATTGCAAATGCTTTTAAGAAATTGCAATTTTTAGACATGTTTTAACTAAAATGGTTACAAATGTTAAACTGGTGGACTGCCATCTTGGAACTGGATGGTGTGTGGCTAGGGATGAGCAATGTATTAGCTAATGTGTATATGGTGCATATGTATGTGTTTATAGGTGTGTGTGTGTGAGAGAGAGAGAGATAGAGAGAGAGAAGAATTGATCTGCTGTCATCTATGAAAGACTGCTTCAGAAATTTCTAAGTATGGATTTAAGAATAAAGACAAAGCTGAATAATAAAATGAACTATCAATACTGTTGTTGTTTAACACAGGGTACACTTTAAATTAGCAAGCAAGGCTATGTGGTTAAGATGCTAGCTTACCAACCAGATGGTTTTGAGTTCAGTCTCATTGTGTGGTGTCTTGGGCAAGTGTCTTTTTTTAAAATTTATTTTTCATTTTAAAGCCCCGAGCTGATCTATGTCTTGTGAGTGGATTTGGCAGACAGAAACTGTGTGGAAGCCCATTGTGTATGTATGTATGTATGTGTGTATATATATATATATATATATATATATATATATATATATATATATATATATATATATATAGAGAGAGAGAGAGAGAGAGAGAGAGAGAGAAATACATACGTACATATATACATACATACATATATATGCATATATAGATTTCAAATTTTGGCATATGGCCAACAATTTCAGAGGAAGGAGATTAGTTGATTATGTTAAACCCAGCACTTAACTGCTATTTATTTTAGCGATGCTGAAAGGATGAAAGGCAAAATTGATCCCAGTAGAATTTGAACTCAGAATGTAAAGACAGACAAAATGCTGCTAAGCATTTTTCCCATCATACTAACAATTCTGCCAGCTTGCTGCCTTAATATACATACATACATACATACATACATACACGCGCGCACACACACACACACACACACACACACACACACACACAGAGGTCTGTCTATCTGTCTTGTCATAAATGCATATTAAAATATATTTTACTTTGTGCAAGCGGCTCAAACTTGGGAGAAACTCTGAGTAGACTGTCAACCTTTGATATAATAAGCACGTGCACACACATACAAGCATATATGTACGTGCACACACACACACACACACACACACAAATATACATACACACTCACACACACACACACAAATACAAACTCTTCTCAGGTGGTGTGTGGGCGCGTGTGTGTATTATCATCTCATTTAAAGAAACCAGGAAAATATACTGAAGCAATAAACGGCATTGTAGTAAGAAAGAACATGCCAGCCTAATATCCATGCTGACACCGTTCCAACATTTCTACACTATTGTTGCAAAAGTTCTAACTAAGGTCCATAGTAGATAGTAGCAAGAGCACCCAGCTGTGAAATATCTCTTCCTGGCAAACATCTCTCTCTCACCTTTAGTTGATGCTGGACCTAATAAAATGACATGGAACCAAAGGATTTTAACGATATCGGTGTAATTAATAATGACTACAAGCATCAACTGAATCAGTGGTAGCAAATATATATATATGTGTGTGTGTGTGTATATATATATATATATATATATATTCATATTGCCATACATATGTACATATACACATTTAGGCATGCCCATCTTTGTGTATTATAGTTAATTTATTTCTATTACCAATTTTTTTCTTCATCTTCTTTTTCTTCTTCTTCATAGAACTCTTACCAAACATTATTGTTGTCTCTGCTATTCGGGAGTCTTATTTTTATTACATACTTCCACTGTGCATCCAAGCACAACTTTCCATATCTTGGGTGTATGCAATAGTTGTACTATTATCATTATTATTATTATTATTATTATCATTATTATTATTATTATTACTATCATTATTATTATTATTATTATTATTATTATTATTACAATGTAAGTCTTGACTGCTGGAAAAATGAAAATAAGTTTTTATTTCCATCAAGTTTGTGCATATAAAAAGAGCTTTATCATTGTTGAATATTAAGATGATGATTATGATGATGTCAGTAGCAGAAGCAATAGCAGCAGCAGTGGTGGTGGCGATGGCAGTAGTAGTAGTAGTAGTAGTAGTAATAATAATAACATAAATCTTATGAATGAATTGAAGATGTTTGTATCACAATGAAATATCATTATACAATTCCATCAACTTTGAATTTCTGTCCGAAAAGTGTTTGTGAAAAGATTCCTCTGATATGGAAATTTGCCAAATAATTAAAGAAGTGAAATGTCTCCAGGGAGAAATCAGTGAGATTCTGCAGTTCCAAAGTAGTGGAATGGTGTTCTTCAAGCTTGTGTTTTAGTTATTCATAAAGCTGACATGACTACAGGGGATCTAAAGGGCTTTGTTCTCACCAGTTGCTCTGGTGAATCTGCAGAACGGTTGCTGCCAATGGTGGTGGTTGTGGTGGTGGTGGTGGTAGTGGTTGTATTGCTGCTGCTGCTGCCTGGAGTTGCATTGGTAGAGATGGGGGAATCAGGGTGTTTTGCTCATTGCTTGTTTTAATGGAAAATTTAAATTGCTTCTCTGTGCCTTGGTTACGGCTTGAAGTAAAGAGTAGCTTTTTTTTTTATTTGAAGTGGAAGCCTGCACAGTTTTTGTGTTTCATGTTGGGAGACAGTAACCGATAGAAAACTCAGAAGAGGGAATAAACTCTATGACTACCATCTTGATTTACTTGGCAGCAGTTTATTCAAAGAAAACTAGAGAACAACTAATGCTCAATTATTATTGGGAGAATTTGAACCTGATTCAGTTATCTATCCGAAAGTTTTATATCACAGACTAATCCCATTATTTGTGCTGTTTACAGCTGAGTTGACTGAGGTGGTGATATTTTGGTGTTTTGTCTGCAAACAGTTAAAGGAAAGGTAACTTATCCGTTCATCCAGACTGTTATCTTTAACTTTTACTTGTTTTAGACGTTGAACTGTGACCATGCTAGAGCACCGACTTGAAGGGTTTTGCTTGAAAAACATCAAAACTGGTACTTGTTTTAAAGTCTGGTTTTTGTTTTAAAGTACTTGTTTTGAAGTCTGTTTTAAAGTCAGTTGCTTTTGCCAAATTAGTAAATTACAAGGATGTAAACAAACCAACATTGGTTGTCAAATGGTGTAGGGGGAGGACAAACACAGACTGAAAGACACTCAAACACACATACATGCACAAACACACACACACACACGACTTGGTTAGGCATGATGGGAAAGCAGAAATTTAAAGAACTTATAAATATGTTATTATCATATATTATGAAGTATTCTGGGTAATAATGTATGATAAAAGAGAAATTAGAATGCAAAAGTTACTATTCATCATACCCTGATTTATGAAACCTTATGAAGGTTGAATGAAATTTGTGAGTACATGAATGAATCATATCGGAAAATTTATTTAATATACCCAAATTATACAATCGAAGAATAATGTAAGATTCCTTAATGCACAAATTGCATTTATCCATAACGGCATTATAGGAGAAGGAATTCACTGTTATAGACCACGATATTTTGAAATTAATATTACTATCTCTTAGATAATGTATATAGTAGGCGAGAGTTGTTGAATTTTTATATTTAATATTAGTAAAAGAATTTAAATGAGTTCTAGACCACTTTTTGAAGTTTATATAAGTTCTAGCATGGTATTTATCTGATATTACAGTGCATTTATATACCACATTTTGCAGAGGGAACAATCCTGCCAGTGGACATGAATTAGTATCTCTACATTCACATATTTTCTCTGTTTTATGGTTGTTATTACCCTTATTTTTTGAGGATGGATTTACCAAATCCACTCATAAGGCTTTGGTTGACTCAAGGCAATAGTAGAAGACACTTGCCCAAAGCGCCATTTAGTGGGACTGAACCTGGTACCATGTTCATTGGACCAGCAAACTTCTTACCACACAGCCATGCTTCTGCCTTTTTTTATTTTTTCCTTACATTTCTTATGTAAATACAAGGATAAAAATCTTAAGACATGCTCTTGATTTTTATTTTCGCATTAAGACACCCTTTAGAGATAATTATTCATGATGGTTTGTTGATGAAGTGGAGAAAAGTAAAAGAAAAAGATTACTAATGGGAATTAGAATTACACATGTATGTATGTTTGTATGTATGTATGTATGTATATGTATGTAAGGGGTGAGCAAAAATCTGTTAATGAATGACATTGTGTATCTTAACATCAACTATACTGGTCAGTTATAACTGAGTGTAAATTTAAAAAGAAAAATTGTAACAAATTAAATGCTTAATTGAATTATTTGAAAGTTAATTCTGCATTGAGCACAGAGGTACTTATTTCACTGTCACTGATTAAGTGAATAAACTTGTGTATGGATAAAGACAAAAGCAAAATAATAGCATTATCTTCTTTAATTTGATTTCCTTCAGCCAATTTACTGGAGAGATGATAAAGATTTTGATAATATAATGCAATGAAATGTTGTTATAAAAAACTATTACGAGTGAAAACTTCAGCCTTTTCCTTAGACTGATTTTGATACAGTTTAATGATGAGAAAATCATTGTTAATTAAATCTACTTTAATCCTTTAGATAAGCTGTTTAAGTTAGTATTATTGGAAGAGAGGTGTAGATTATAAACTACATACTGATATATTAATTACAGATAAAGTTTGTTATTTAAGACATGTGAAATTCTGCATGTGTAAATATACTAAGAAACATTGAACATATTTTTCTCAATTCTTCTTTCAATGTAATGTTTGAAGTCATTGATAAGTATTAGATTTAGCAGTTGCAAGAACAACAACAATACTATTATTGTTAGTAGTAGCAATAGTAGTAGTGATAATATTCATAGTAATTGTAGTATTAATAGTGCTTATAGTAGTATTAATAATGGCAGAAATGCTAGTAGTTATTTGATGTAAACAATAATGATTTCTTTATTTACAGTGATAGTAGAAATGCACCATACACATACACACACGCACACACAAACACACACACACACACACACTAAAATGAACAGATATGAAGTTATAAATTTTCTCTTTAATTGTAAATTATATATTTTTTATCTCTTCCTTTATGATGGCATTTATGGTTGTTGTTGTTTAGCCCTAGTCAACCTTCATCCAGGAGACCTATGGTGACAGACATTCCACCATGACCACCACCTTAAACAAGGACAAATTGGATTAAGTTCCTGCATGTATCGAAGAGAAACATATCTCCTTTATATTTCGCCCTAGTTATTTATGTGTGATGTAATCTTAGATGTAAGATGGTCAAAACTGGAATGTGTTTGAAGAAAGGTTTCCTGGACTGAAGCTCACCCAGGGTCGGACAACAATAACTACTACTTGGTCACATAAAAAAGCACCTAACACACTCTGTAAAGTGGTTGGTATTAAGAAGGACATCCAGCTGTAGAAACCATGCCAAACAGACAAATGGAGCCTGGGCAACTCTCCAACTGGCCAGATCCTGTCAAGCTGCCCAACCGATGCCAGCATAGAAAATGGACATTAAATGATGATGATAGTGGTGGTGGTGGTGGCGGTAGCGGTGGCAGTGGCGGTGATGATGATGATGATGATGGTGGTGGTGACGGTGACGGTGACGATGATGATGGTGATATTTTTTAAGATAGACTCAATGAAATTCATGGTGTCAAATTGAATGGAATCATCTTCTGAAGTATTCTTTCACAACATGGGGCACGCATGATTGTGTAGCTAAGAAGCTTGCTTTGTAACTCTGTGGTTTTGGGTTCAGTCCCAATGTGTGGTACTTTGAGAAAGTATCTTCTACTATGACCGTAGGCTGTCCAATGCCTTGTAAGTAAATTCCGTTGATGGAGATTGTGTAGAAGCCCATCGAATATATATATATATATATATATATATATACATAAACATATAGATATAAATGTGTATGTATTTGTGTCTTTGTGTCCCTCCACTACATACATTGCTTGACAACTAGTGTTGGTTTGTTTACATCCCCATAACTTAACACTTCAGCAAAAAGACTGATAAGATAAGTATGAAACTTGCAAAAAAGTACCGAGTTTGATTTGTTTGACTAACCCTTCATGGCTGCTGTCCAATGACTGAAATAAGTAATAGATATATTAGTAATAGATAAAAGTAATAGATAAATAAGTAATAGATAAAATAAGTAATAAATAAAAGAGAACACAAAGCATTCCACAAGATATCATTCTTCTCACTTTTTTTACCATTTCTTCATTGATTTTATTCTTGTAAAATAAACGTTAAAGCAGTGATTGAAGGATGCAACACTCTAACAGGTTGTAGGTACTTGTGTTTTTGATTAACCTTAGGTATCTCTTGGAGTAGGCCTTTGATCAGAAGTATTTCCACCATGAACATCCAGTTTATTTCTTCACCACAGTATACCAAAGACCACATTATCTTATGTTTCCTCTTATTTTTTAAAACAATGGTATTGATTTGAAGGACATTAAGCTGTCATATCTAGCCTGTTTTAAGTGACCATTGTCCCAAGTGTCCCAAGGAATATATTTACATTGACTGGTATTTTACCTTTGGTGATAAAGTCTATCAATATTTCTGCTTCTCTGAAAGATTTCAGTTTAGAAAACCTTTGGGATTTTATATCATTATACAGAATGTTTGTGTAGGAAGTTGTAGATTTCTATTAACGTGTGTGTGTGTGTGTGTGTGTGTGTGTGTGTGTGTGTGTGTGTGTGCGTGCGTGCGTGTGAAAAACAGAGTGAAGCAGTTGTGTGCGTGTGGGTTGATAGGGAGAGAAATAATTGCAAGTGTAAAACAGGAAGAATTTGTATGTATGAAAAGAATAATTACATGGTAAGAAATTTGCTTCCTTACTACGTGGTTCCATGTTCAGTCCCATTGCATGGCATCTTGAGCAAGATTCTTTTACTACAGCCCCAAGCCAACCTAAGTCTTGTGAGCAGATTTCGTAGATGGAAACTGAAAGAAGCCTTTATGTATGTCCACTACTACTGCTTGACAACTGGTGTTGTTTTGTTTATGTTCCCATAACTTAGCAGTTCAGCAAAAGAGCCTGCTAGAATAAGTACCAGGCTTTAAAAATAACCTCAGAGGTTGATTTGTTTTGGTTAATCCTTCAAGGTGGTGTCACATCATGACTGCAATCCAATAACAGAAATACGTAAAAGATGAAAGATATGTGTGTCTGTTACCAATCTGAGTTTACCAATTTCTAATTCTATCATCTATATCAGTGTTTCTCAATCATTTTTTTTTTTTTTTACCTAAAACCCTTTTGGTTCCTATTTCACTTGGATGGATCACCCCACAAGCCATTAGATGTTTTAAAAAAATCATGTTATATTTTTAGAGGAGGCGCAATGGCCCAGTGGTTAGGGCAGCGGACTCATGGTCATAGGATCGTGGTTTCGATTCCCAGACCGGGCGTTGTGAGTGTTTATTGAGCGAAAACACCTAAAGCTCCACGAGGCTCCGGCAGGGGATGGTGGCGAACCCTGCTGTACTCTTTCACCACAACTTTCTCTCACTCTTACTTCTTGTTTCTGTTGTGCCTGTAATTCAAAGAGTCAGCCTTGTCACACTCTGTGTCACGTTGAATCTCCCCAAGAACTACATTAAGGGTACACGTGTCTGTGGAGTGCTCAGCCACTTGCACGTTAATTTCACAAGCAGACTGTTCCGTTGATTGGATCAACTGGAATCCTCGACGTCATAAGCGACAGAGTGCCAACAACATATTTTTAGAATTAAATATTATTAGGAATTGTATTAAATTAAATATTATTAGGAATTGTATTAAATTAAATATTATTAGGAATTGTATTAAATTAAATATTATTAGGAATTGTATAAAAAAAATTGTTAAAATATTTTGCGTATTGTAGGATTATAACCAATTTATTGCAGATAAATTTTAATGATGAAATCTTATATGGACTCCCAAGGGCCATACAGGCCCTGGTTGAGAACCACTGATCTATATAATCATTTTTTTCTTTCTAATCTTCCTTTCACATTCTCTCCCACTTCATCTGTTACTTCTTGCTTCCATAGTGAACAAACCTTACATTTTTCTAAGGAAGGGAAATAAGTAACATCATGGTTTTCTGACTTTTAGGACATCAGTGATACAAATGAAAAACTGAAATGTTATTACAGCTACTAGGACACTCAAAATGAAAGAAAAAAAATGGATTTAATGGAAATGTTATTTCATATGCTTTCTTACACATAATAATATAAAGAAAAACCTCTCAAAATAATCCTTTCTACTACAGGCACAAGACCTGAAATTTACGGGTGGGGGATAGTCGATTACATTGACCCCAGCACACAACTAGTACTTATTTTAGCGACCCTAAAAGAGTAAAAGGCAAAGCTGATCTCAGTGGAATTTGAACTCAGAATGTAAAGATGGGTGAAATACTTCCAAGCATTTTGCCCAGCATGCTAACAATTCTATCAGCTTGCCGTCTTAACCTCTCACAATAATAAGGGAAACTTCACCCTCCCTTTCATTTCTTATTAAACTCTCTTTCTCCTCCTCTCTTATTCCAAAAATAACTGTAGGTGGTAGCACCATCAGTCGCCAGTCAAATTTCCCATGTGAAACCAAGTTGCTTTGTTGATTTCTAGAATGCAGAAAACAATGCTTTCTTCTCATCTTATTTCTTGTATCTCCTTAAATAACACATATAGCACCTCATATTAGAAAAATGGGAGTAACCATTCAGTAATGTAGTCCTAGATACACTTAAAGGATGAGATACTCATCACTGGCAAGCAAGATTTGGTTAGGCTTAAACAACTTTTACTCTTTACGTATTTCTTTATTGCCCACAAGGGGCTAAACATAGAGGGGACAAACAAGGATAAACAAAGGGATTAAGTCGATTACATCGACCCCAGTGCGTAACTGGTACTTATTTAATTGACCCCGAAAGGATGAAAGGCAAAGTCAACCTCGGCCGAATTTAAACTCAGAACGTAGCTGCAGAGGAAATACCGCTAAGCATTTCGCCCAGCATGCTAATGATTCTGCCAGCTCACCACCTTCAAACTTTTACTCTTTACTGTTAATAAGATGATGCTCTGTGTTTTCAAAAGTGTCTTTCATATATTTTTTTTGTGTGTGTATCATCACCACCACCACCATCATCATCTCATCATCATCACCATCATTACTATCATCACCATCATCATTATCATCATCAGTTTTCATGTCAGCATTGGTTATGTATACTATATATAATATCAAAAGTCTGTTTTTTCTCTATGAGTGTTCCTTAATTTTAGGCTTAACTAGAGATTGCCACAATAAGATGTTTCTGTCTATGTTATCTTGCACAGAACTCCTTATGCTTGAAAATATTTCAAGTGTGTCCTGATCCCTAAACATCTCTCAAGAGAAGAATTTTGTTCATTATTATACCAACACATTTACAAAAATATGTCGCTTTTGCTGCTGATAAAGAAGAAAAAAGAACTTGCAGACAAGCATGCACAGACAGAACCACCCCCTCCACACACACACACACACATGTGCAAACATACATACACACAATGCTCAGACACAGAGAATGTTATCCATAACAATGACAAACATACAAATGATCACACATGCACAACCGCATACACACCACACACATACAACCAGACAAATAAACAAACACATTTCTAATGAATGCGTGTATTTAGATATTGG